>NW_015506061.1:77885-110824 GCF_001515645.1 Sinocyclocheilus grahami | reverse complement strand
TATATATATATATATATATATATATATATATATATATGCCAAAATCAGTATTGTATATGGTCGGTATTGGCGGTATTGGTCGGTATGGTCTCCCATGCGATATATCCACTCAACCAATCACAGCGCACCATTCCACGCACTCTAGACCATAATGGCGGCGCTTTCAATACACCCGGCATCCTAGTTTTCCTCATCTATTTTGTACTTTGTGATCAACAAACAAACTTAGGGCTGCACGATAAATCGCATGTGATTGTCATGCGCATCTCGTCAGTAAAGCCGGTTCTGTGATTAATAGTAAATCTCCACCACGTGCTTTCAGATGGATACACAGAGCCGTAGATCACTGACCATGCAATATCGTATTCATAATCGTAGATGAGTCGCATTCGATTATGAATGCGATATTGCGTAGCTTATCAGTGTAAGTGTCATATGTGGATTAACCATGTTGTGTATTTTCAACAGTTTCAATATGAAAAATTACTTTTCATGGATTTATTGCATTTTGGGGGAAAAAATAATAAATTTTTATAATAAATCTTTGAAAATCAAAATCGGGATTTGAATTTTTAATGTTATTATAACCTAAAGATGCTATGTGAAAGTTTGAAACAGAAACTAGTGGTTTCTATCTTGCCACTTTATTGGTAAAGAAAACACAAACTCTTCATATATATATATATATATATATATATAGTGAAATAAGCAAAGCATAAAACCTATTTACTCTATCAGGTTTTAAATCATAATAACCAGGCATTATGATGCAAACCTCAGTACTCTTGGATAATGATCTTATATTCACAACATGGAAATAAAAGAAGTTAGCTTTTATAAGCTGGTCATTACGATAAAATGCCTTTCTGAGCAATAAACATGATATAATAGAAAAATAAAAAAACATAAGATCAATATTTTTAAGTCTATCAAGCTTAAAGCACATTGCTTGTGATTTCAATGCAACTCTTTTGCACTCCAAGGTTACTCAAGGCCTGTCATACTCCCTCAAAAAGACACACACTGCCTGACATTGTTTTTCTCCTTCAGTTAAGTACAAAACTAGCACTTTAACTTTCTATACTTCTCCTTCACTTTTGAGTCTTTGTGGAGTTTGACAGCTTGAAAGTCGTACCCCCCCCCCCTTATCACCTGTTTCCTTCATCATGTATGAGTCAAGAATGACTGAAACTAGCATTTAGACACTGATTGTTGTCTACTTGTCTGTGTTGATAATGCAGGTGAGAAAATAAGAAAAAAATAGATAGTGTGAATTGTTCCCCCCCCCCCCCCTTATCACCTGTTTCCTTCAGCATGTATGAGTCAAGAATGACTGAAACTAGCATTTAGACACTGATTGTTGTCTACTTGTCATTGTTGATAATGCAGGTGAGAAAATAAGAAAAAAATAGATAGTGTGAATTAGGTCAGTTTTCAAAACTGTTCTTAGTCATAGCTGGGTGTTCAACTATGGGCACTTTTGGGCCGGGGACATGGGGAAATGTAGGTTATCCTACAACTTGTCTATTGAAATGACTTGATTCTGAAATGTGAATCCAGCATATATACATTTCCTTCACTGCCTATGATTCCACATTTCTATGTATGCGGTTTGATTTTATCGCAAAGAAAAATGAAATATGCAGAGATTGAAAAGTGTAAATTAACTGATTGTTGTTAGTTTATTTATCATCTATCTATCAATTAAGCATTGTGGTCATTTAATATTTGTTTGGTTATTAACTAAAGTTTGAAATTGTGCTTGGTGATCAGACATGATGTCATGGTGCCTTGTAAGTCCTTAGGAGGTACCTGTATGCAAAACCACTATCTGTCACTGACTGACTGGCCAGTGATGCGGTAAGGCAGCTGTCTTAGCTTCCAGACTCAGCCTTGATCTCAAGAATGCTCTTCCCTGACACTGCTGTCCCTTTGGTGCACAAGTGAACTAACTGTTAAAACTTTATAATAAGGTTTAGCTTTCTTTGCAATAATGAGTTAACATTAGTTAATGCATTAGATATCATGAACTAACAAAGATAATTTTTTTTCTTCAGAATTTATTAATCTAGGTTCTTGTTAATTTATTTTTCCTTGTTAATTTATGTTAGTTCACAATAAGTCAGTGTTCTAAATGTGTAAAAATGTGTGGTAACACTGCAATATGGTTCAATGTGTTAACATTAGTTAATGCATTAGGCATCATTAACTAATAATGAACAATAATTATTTACATCATTTTAATGGTTAATGTAATGTAATGTAAAAGGTTAATGTACAATTAATAAATATTATGTTTATTCTGTCACACTTTATTTTAAGGTCCAATTTTTTGCCACAATAAACTCCTAATTGGTTGCTTATTATTAGTTAGTAAGGTAGTTGTTAAATTTAGGTATGGGGTCGGATTAAGGAATCTAAAATATGGTAATGCAGAATAAGGCATTAATATGTGCTTTATAAGTACTAATAAACAGCCAATATGCTAGTAATTTGCATGTTATTTAATAGTGAGAATTGGTCCTTAAAATAAAGTGTTGCCTGAAAATTAACCAGTGGGATGAACATCCAACAACACCAACAAAAGTATTAATAATAATAATAATAATAATAATTAGAGGGAAGGGGGAATTTAGTAAATTGAGTAAAGCCAGTAATTGTTGAAAATTGCAGAACAGTGATAAAAATTATTTCTTTCTTTCTTTCTTTTATATTTTTATCTTTTCTTTTTTACCCACATGACAGTAAGTTTAAATGACTCAGCTGGCTCAGTATGGTGTCATATATAATGCAGATGCTATTGTGAGTCAAACAACAGAAACATTTGTCTGTATTTATAAAGTTATCAGTGAAGAAGCTAAGTAAATCAGTCCTTCCCATCTATCGCTCTCTTCCTGTCTATATGGTGTTTTGAGTACTTTACCACTCTCTCTCCATGTTTCCACTGACTCATCACAACATTCTAATCTATTTTACTTAATATAATAAATGTACAAGTCCCGAGAAACAACAAGCTGCTAACTGCACATGCAGTTCATTTTGATGTATCATTCATATCAGTAACACAAGTTACATGCATAAGGTTAATAAATGGTTATGGGTTTGTTCAAATCAATACATATGACCAACAGCCTTAGCAAGCCCAACTACTAATTATCAGTCCCTTCTTTTCTCATTATTTTGGCCCTTCATTAACCTTTGCTTTACAGGGACATCCCATCAAGGATGTCATGTCAGGTTTTTGCAGTATTCAAATTCACACTGGTCTGCAACACCCAGATCATGTCTGCTTCATAATTAACAGCCTCTCCATTGTGGCACACTTTCACATGAAAGTACCCAACATTCCCTCTGAGAGCAACAAAGAAACCCATGAGAAAATCTCACTTTCTCTTTTTCATTTTCCTTTGTCTAGTGTTAAATCTTTTCCTCTTCTCTCTCTGTCACTGTATCTCTCTCTCTTTCTGTTGCCATTTTCACACAGAGTAGAGCACGACCCATGCTCTCCTTCAATTACCTTTTCATGGGTTACTGTCACCATGGTAACTTCCCAGAAAGAAACAGCAGCAATATCCGTCTTAAAATAAATAAATAAATGAAAGAGGAAAAAAGAAAAAAAAAGAACAACTCAGCAAAAGAGTATTTCTTCAACTACAGGCACTTTAACATACCAGGGGTTGATTAAAGCTAATCATAAATACAGAAATGAAATATACATTAACCATTTTAATATTCATTATGTAATACAGAACGATTTTGAAATGTGACAGCAAATTCTGAAAGAAAATTATAGCTAAATGTGTGAAAATATTATTTATTTGTTTTACTGTCTTTTCGGATTCAAAAATATTAGCTATTACATTTGCCCCAGACAAAGACAAAAGCAGCCCTTTCATTTTAAATATATTTAAAATGTTATTTCCACTACTGTGATTTTCATCACAGAATGATATCAAGCTTGAATAATACATATTTTGAGATGGTGGAAATTACATTTGTTGATTCAGGAAATAAGTGACAGTATTCTCCAGTGATGCATGTACATATACTGATGGAAAGGAGTGCATTTTCTGCAATATCCAAATGTTCTTGTTACCTTACTTGCACCAGAACTTCATTGCACACATAGTCTCATGTTCATTTTTGCATCAGTCGGTCTGTTCAGCCAGCAGTTATATTACTGATTAGCAAGTGAAGCTTCTCAAAGTATTCAAGCCGTGTGTAACCAGTGGTGCCAATTATTTCATTAGTGTCTGGACAGCTTGTCACCAGCCGCAGCCCTTGCAGTTTTGCACGCTGCAGCACACAGTGATGGGTTTTTGTTTAATCAATTAGTCAACACAATTAACGTGCCTAATAAAAGCTTGTGACTTTCCCATCTCAAAAAGGAGATTCCTGGGTCAAATTTCACCCCTAAATCAAGTTTTTATTTATTTATTTTATTTAAAAAAATGTTTGCATGGGATTTATATTATTTTCATGACAATTAAGCACATCTCCCCTATAATTACATTATGATGATTATCTACAGTAATAGTAGTTTTCTTACTCGCTCCACCTCTTATATTTTACATAGCATAGAATATCTCACATTGCTTGACAGACCCCTGTGTAATTGGTATGTACAAATGTGTATATGTTTGAGTGAAACAAATGTGTGTCAGCATAGAGCACATACATTTCTGGAATTTTCCTCTGGGCATCACTGCAGTATCTATCCATCTATGAATGTAAGATGTGGAAACTAAAGCTGATACAAAGGAAAGCTGAGATACAGGTGCGTGTTTTCTGTGAGTGTGTGTGTGTGTGTGGTGTAATGTATGTTTAAATCAAAGTTCTCTGACAGGACCTCCATGTATCTCTCCTCCCCAGTGCCCATTCTGATGTGAACATGAGCCAACTCTAGCATTTCCTCACATCTCATTGGTTGTGATATTATCCTTGGGCTTATGGAGCCACCAAAGGTATAATTTATTGCCTGTTCAGCAGGCAAATTGTGCAAGCCTGGCAATTTCATTTGCTGAATAAATATCATTATTAAATTTCTTCCTCTTTCTCTTTTTTGCCTGGCAATAATACATTTCTGTGATTCATATCCCAGTTATCATAGTGTGTGAAAAATCATTTAATTATCATTAAAAATATATGTAGTGAGAATAAGGGAACTACGGGACTGAATACGATTAAATATAATATTATTTTAGGAACTTTCTAATGTAGGCTGATGTAAAATAAATGAATTCTTAATATATCACACAAAAATAAAAGTTCTGAAACAGCAGGTGGGCCACAAAAAGCCAAACTTTTGGCCATCTACATTTTTCATCTCGTTCTAAGTGTAAATCAAGGAAACCAGCAGCCAGTTTCATTGGCTATGTTCAGAATCACATATAACCACACTACAAAGCTGTTTCAGCATTGTGTATATGTATTATCTATATTGTACACAGAATGCAAACTCTTTGTATAAATGCAATAGCGGGATGATCCACTTCATCTGCAAAAATTAAAAAAAAGGAACCACATTATTATTATTATTATTATTATTATTATTAGTAGTAGTAGTAGTAGTAGTAGTAGTAGTAGTAGTAGTAGTATGTGTTTTGTTAAAAAGTATACACTCTGTGCTGTATGCAATTCATTTATATTTCAATCCAAACCATCAAATCTATAATCTAACACTGTAATATCACTAATATATTGTTTGATAGCTGTGGTCTCTGTGGTTGTATTTACATAGTAGCCTTGGAGCATTGATAAATATTCTCAGATTTGTCATAAATTCTAGATTTATATTAAGCTTTCATGGATTTGTCCGCCATTGACAGTAATAAACAGTATCATAAAATGCTATGTAAATGATTATAAAAAAAGAGTAATGAATTGCTCCTATAAATGAAAACCATTTGAGAGAAAGATTAATTGGCTTTGTGCCAGCTGAAAGTCTGTCCTCATCTTCCTCCAGATCCAGCAATTCCAAATTACTAAACACTTGCCAGTGGCAAGCTAGTTTTATGCAGACATCACCCACTTTCTTTCTGAATGACATTTAGTTAAGCGATAGTTTTATGTTTATCGTCCATTGATGAGCTTGACATACATTTGAAGGATACATTTGCTATAAAAATATATTTATATCATAGTATTTTTTGTGATATCCCACCAGTGTTTTGACACTGCTAAAGTAATCAATTAAAGTTCAAATTGAGTTTATATATAGACAACTATAAGCCATTATTTGACTTCCTAAACACTCTGGCACTGTGGCCTTTCAAAACTAATTCTATTAATTTTATTTATCTATGTCTATTAGTTTATTTCTATGTAATAGTGTATCATTGGTATATTTTTCTTGAAAAAAAACAGTTTTTGCAGTCAGTTCTACTTTCTTAAATTCAAATTTAAATTCTAGATTCTATTTGCTTCCTCAATTCAAATCTAATTCTTTATATATATATATATAACACTTTATTTTAGGGTCTCTTAACTAGTTGCTTATTCGCATGCATATTACTAGAATATTAGCATTTATTAGTACTAATTAAGCACATATTAATGCCTCATTCTACATGACCTTATTCTACATCCCTAATCCTACCCACTACCTAAACCTAACAACTACCTTACTAAGTATTAATAAGCAGCAAATTAGGAATTTATTGAGGAAAAAGTCGTAGTTAATAGTGAATAAGTGTTCCCTATTCTAAAGTGTTACCTATAACACTTTATTTTAAGGAGCAATGCTCACTATTAACTAGTTGCTTATTAGAATGTATATTACCAGTGGTGTAATGTAACAAAGTAATAATACTTTGTTACAGTACTTAAGTATTTTTTGGGAGTATCTGTACTTTACTTGAGTTTTTATATTTCAGCCAACTTTTACTTTTACTTCACTACATTTCCTAATTAAAATGTATACTTTTACTCCGATACATTTCCCCGAAGCATATTCATTACTTACTACAAAACAGTCAAGTCAGAAAATCACGGACTGCAGGAAAGCAGGTTTGACTAATCAGTGGTCTGGCATTTGCAAGTTAGACTCCTAAAAACACCTTTGCTCACGTGCAAACAAGCGCTCACACAGTCTGGGGTGTGCGATACAGCATCATCTGCGATAATATGTAAGTGTTGTTGCAATGATGTGCGATCTGACATTATCCAGTAGGCTATATCACCAAATCACATTCAGCTTGCACGCACGTGATTTATTAAAACTCAAAATTCAAGGCGTTCTAAATTGTAGAAGGCAAAAATGCTTCTGTATGCTTTTTATATTTATAAAATTTGATATAGTTAACTATCTATATCACACATAAGCATCAATGTTCTGCAGATATCAGCATGATAACATTTAATAATAATTTTATACAAGTTCAGTAAAGTTAGCAATAAGTGAATTACATTTTAGACATAATATTGCTTGTTTTTGCTCAATTTTGCTAACGAAAATAGTTCCAAACAAAGATCACAGCACTGTTTTGCATCTCTGAGCAATGGTATTTACTTACTGAATGAATCAGCTTTTTGAACGAATCGGTTGAATAAATGGCTCAGTGATTCACTCATTAAAGGGATCATATGATGCTGCTAAAAAGAACATTCTTTTGTGTATTTGGTGTAATGAAATGTGTTTATGCGGTTTAAAGTAAAAAAAAAACATTATTTTCCACATACTGTACATTATTGTTTCTCCTCTATGCCCCGCCTTTTTGAAACGCGTCGATTTTTACAAAGCTCATCGGTCTGAAAAGCGAGGTGTGCTGTGATTGGCCAGCCATCCAGGGCATTGGGATTGGCCGAATACCTCAAACGTGTGACGGAAATGTCCCTCACCATACTGTTGATGCCGTGTCAGGCCGGAGCGAATCAAAACTCGCGTTTGAATCATCAGTGGCAAATCCTTTAAATGAAAACGTACTAACAGACTGTGAGTCAGAACTGCCGGCATTGTAATCTACTCTCCCAGGATCAGTAAACAGTCCTCCATAAAATGTGCTGCACACATCTGTATATTTGGGTTAAACTGTTCTGGAACAGTGTTGTAAATACAACTTAACCACTGATTTGTAGTCGTGTCCTCTTTTGGAAGACCAAACAAAGTAGTTTCGCTTTCACAACAAAAAAACACAGTGGAAGCCGTGACTTAGCAGCTTAGCGTGAGCTGAGGCCGGGGATAGAGTGAACAGAGGTGGCTGAGAACGGTGCGGCCAGCGGATCCGACGAAGGAGCGGCAACCACATTTGACAACCCCGGGCTGGACTCCGCTTCGTCCACTGTGAAAGCCGATCCGGCGATCCACAGCACTAAGTTGATGTATTCCCTCAGCGACCAGCACAGATCAGCTCTAGGCATGACGAAGCGGATATCGTCCTCTTTTGGAAGACCAAACAAAGTAGTTTCGCTTTCACAATGAAGCACACAGTGTCTTCACGACATGGTGGCAGTGGCAACAATACTACAGTGAGAAAAAAAGTTATGCCTTTTTTCTTTGCGTGAACATTTGGGCGGCGTTATGCAAATCTTCCCACATAGTGAGGTAGATATGTGGGGGCGTGTTAGAACGAGCCGTTTTAGGTAGGTGTGGTTAACTCTTAACTTTTATAAAGAATATCTCTTTGGATTTGAGACTTTAGTCTTTGCAACTTTACAGATCTTCTTTATGCACCAAGAGCTTGTAACACTCCAAAGAAAAAGGAAAAATTTAAATGGCATCATATGACCCCTTTAACACAGTCAAATGCTTTGTTTCTGAATGAATCAGCCGTTTGAATGAATCGGTTGAATCTCAATGACTCACTCATTAACAGTCGCTTGCTGCCACTTACTGGTGGTTTTAATTTCACATTTCAACTATTTTTTCATGTTTTAAGGCAGGAGAGAGATGAAATGATAAAATCCCCCCAAAAGCAGATCTATTGCCAAGACATAGGTACTGCTGCTGCTCCGGAGAGCCATGAGACCGAGTGTTTGCTATCTATGTGAGCCTGGGCCTGCTTTGCCGAATGGCTTAACGCTAGTGGACTATAGCTGTGTGTACCTGATCAGCTGACAAGATAGCGTAAAACTAGTGACTTGACTTAAATGTGTTTCTGGGCTAGTGAAGCCCAGAGAAATTAACTAGCGGCTTAGCAATGTGAACCTGGGTGCTGTACCCTTAGGTTTATTTATTGGGGGAAGTCGTGGCCTAATGGTTAGAGAGTCAGACTCATAACCCAAAGGTTGAGGGTTCAAGTCTCGTACCGGTAGGAATTGTAGGTGGGGGGAGTGAATGTACAGCGCTCTCTCCCACCTTCAATACCACAACTGAGGTGCCCTTGAGCAAGGCACCGAACCCCCAACTGCTCCCCGGGCGCCGCAGCATAAATGGCTGCCCACTGCTCCGGGTGTGTGTTCACGGTTTGTGTGTGTTCACTGCTGTGTGTGTGTGTGCACTTTGGATGGGTAAATGCAGAGCACTAATTCTGAGTATGGGTCACCATACTTGGCCACATGTCATGTCACTTTTTTTTTTTAACTAATGACCTAAAAAACTGTGTGTTTCTGAGCCAATATAGCTCATACTTACCTAGGCAGAAACGTGCACTATGTGTGCCATTACAAACAGGAATCACATTGTAAGCTGATATATGAAGTCCCTCCCGGCAACCACCTGACTCAGGCTCAGGTGACCTCAGCAAATAGTTACATTTTGTCATTCAATAGATATCATCGTCATATCCTCTTACCTTTTTTTTGTAGTATCTTTACATGTTAAACTAATTCCTGATTATCTTTAACATCATCATTAAACATAATTTTTCAAAAACTCTTCACTATCACTGAACTAAATGTTACGAGTGAAAAAGATGTGGCCCTTTTAAGAGTAAGCGCACCCTTCTGAACTGTTTGCATCGCATGTGCACCACGAGTTCACGTATATGCGTGTAAATTATTTTCTGTTGCTCAAAGTAAGGCTGTTGACAGTAGGATGTTTGTGGAAGACAGTTATACGGGTTCACCTTGAGTTAGAATGGAATAAAGCTGTGAAACGCCAAATGCAACCGATCCCACTTATAAATTCCGTCTGAAATCAGCCCGTTCGCACACAATGCACAGTATATATACATGCCCATAGAAAACAATAAAAGCATTGGCGGTTTCGAGCAAATAATGTACTCCCCGATTCACTTTACTGTTCTAAAATCCGTGACGCTTTGACTTTGTATTCTCATATACATAACTAGATAAACCGCTTCCTGCTGTTATACGATATGCTAAGTAATTACTCCTCTCTCGTATACCTTCGCGTAGTTTTACGACTTATATGTTTTCAAGTTTAGAAATTTAAAGCTGATGAACACAATAATGCCTTGAAAAGAGAAGAAAAGACTGTTCACTTATCTGGCTGTTGAGTTTCAGAGGAACTCTCAAAGAGCGCTGCACTGCTCAAGCGAATGCTAGTCAGCCATTTAAATGTAAAGCAGCAAGCTCATTGGCTGCTTATGCAACATGAACCAATCAGCTTTAAGAAACAAGTCGTTTAATGCTAAGAATATCACCAGTTACATTAAGGAACCATCAGCCTGTGCCAGGGGCGCCGCTAAGGGGGCAAAGTTAGGACGATTCTAAGGGCTCACACACTTTTGGGGCCCCCAGATATCTGTTTTATTAGAAGTATCCGTACTAGTAGTAATGCAATAGAAGTTATAAATGTATCTACACAAGAGTTACAAATAAAACAAAGTTACGGCTTATTTCTGCATTTCCGTCAAAATTACCCCAGATGGTAAACTGTTATTAGAGATTTTCTTAGAGTTTGATGAAGATGTATAAGTCTGGTCATCAAAATATTTAAATATTTGTGGATTGGAAACAAATGGAAAATTGACAAGCTTGTGCTGCAGTTCTATGGATGTTTTGCCCACCAGGTCTTTGAGTCAGTCACATGACTGAAAACTATGAATTGTAGCCTCTAAATCTGATAATGATCAACACCATTTATTTGAAGCACTATCAGTGCTTTGTAAAGCCTTTTCACCATGCCAGTAAAGCTACTGGAATCTCAATTTACCAGTTGCTGAATGCGATGCAGATTTTTTCAAATAGGATACATATCTCGACCACAGAACGTCTCTGTTCATGGTATGTAAACACTCAGTTCTATATTTTAAAATATTGCCCTGGTCACACTGAGCCAATATTTATTCTGATGACTTTTGTGTGACTGACCACGCTGTAGCTAGTATGAGTAGCCTAACAACATGCTTTCTCTGTCCAGATTTTGATTACAATAATAATAACTGACACTTCAAATCAACATTTAAATTTAAACTTTTACTAAATGTAGTTTTTAATAATGTCTGAAAATATATCAGTGAATAACCTGATACAAGTAACGTGCTTTATGTCTTAAGTTCTCACTCTGCAACAAACGGTTTATATGTATTTATATATAGGCAGTGTTGGGCAAGTTACTCTGAAAATGTAATCAAATTACTGATTACTGATTACTCCTTTTAAAAGTAATCACGTTACGGTTCTGATTACTTTATTTCAAAAGTAATTAGTAATTAGTTACATTAGTAGTTACGTTACTTTTTTATCCATTCAATTTATGAAATCCCAGAATGCCAGCAAAGAGCGCTGCATTTATAATCTCAGTTCATCGCAATCTCACAAATCTCTGTTATAACACAATAAATATATGTATAATGAATATTTCACAATGTCTACAATTCGTGTGTAATAATGAGAGGATTCGTGAGCATGCAAGTTAAAGCACTGCATTGCACAAAGCTGCAAACACGTGTTATAGCCTAAATAGAAACTCCGTATACACTTGCACCTGTTAATCGTTTATATTTTATATTAGTTCATGTTGCTTTTGTGCAATAGATTAATAACAATTTGATTTGTTTTAGATATTTTATGTTTAGATATATCTATTTTGCGGGAGTCCCGTGAATAATTTTATCCTCCCGCATCCCGCACACACACGAGTGTCTACCCGCCCACACCAGCACTCGCACATCTTTCCCCGTGCCGCGCTCTGTTGGGTCGGGTCTCGCCGGAGGAGGTCTCTAATCCACTGGCACTTGACTCGACAGTGCGTGTGCTACATCCTGTTTACAATCTCTAGAATAGATTATAAAACACTGCATTCTGTCAGCAATGTAGCGCGGCAGTAACGTATAGCGACCTCGGCTTGTAACTATACTCTAATTACTATTTTGAAAATTATAACGCGTAAAATTTGATTACTAAAAAAGTAATCAAATTACAATAACGCGTTACTAAGTAATGCGTTACTGCTCAACACTGTATATAGGGCTATACAGCCATCTAGAGGTTACACCCTGATATTGTAGATGATAAATGGTGCATAATTTAGAGGTAAATATTTAGTAAAATGCCCTTAAAATAATAAAATTGCATGCTGCGCAGACCGATTGGTGTATGACATCAAAGTACTGTGAAAGCGATTCAAAAGCTTAAAGAGTCGTCTGCTCTCCAATCACTCTCGCGGTACTTTGATCTCATATGCCGATTGGTCTGCGCAGCGCTGACGTATCTCAAACAAACAGAACCTATGCTCTGGGTAGGTTTCTGACTAAATACTGATACCTAGTGGTGAATAGCAATAGCAAATGTAGTAGGTCAGTATTATTCAAATGCAGACAAAGATTTTGGATAACTAGGTTGGCTTGTATGTTTGGTGCAGAATGGATGCAGTAGGGGGCCCAACCTCATTTTCTTTCATAGGGCCCAAAATTGCTAGCGGCGCCCCTGGCCTGTGCCATCTAGAGTTTCATGATAGAACTTGGTATATATATATATATATATATATACTGTATATACACATACATATATATGTGTGTGTGTGTGTATAATATTACATGTAAAGCTCAACTAGTTCTGTAGAATTGTGTGCTTTACTGTCTGCAGGTAACTAGAGTGACTGAGGGAGGACCACATTTTTTTTCTCAAGTGAGCAAATGACAAGGAACATGATTATCTCTGGCACAGTGAAGTACTAGCAGAATCTCATTTGAGTTTGCTTTTATTTGTTAGAATGATACTGATTACAGTCTAATACGAGTGTTAGAGAATGTAGTGACGGTTTACCGCCATCCTGTATGACTAACATTTGTAGGACAACAGCATCCAAGACCATCATTACTTGCAATGAAATAAAAGGGTAAATGAAAACATTCTTCAGAGAAAGCCTTATTGCTTTTCCTCCTTTGTACTCATGGCTCATAAAAAGGGGGGGGGGGGGGGGGTCTGCTGCTTCAAGAGAAAATTGTTAGTTGCATGCAATTTATTCAAGGATGCAAGGCTAAAGGAATGTGACATCCTGCATTATAAACTATTTGTTAAACGGCAATGCCTTTAATTCCATTTTCAATTGGAAATAAGAATACCAATTATGGTGCGAAGGAAGACAAAGTGGGTGTTGTTTGGCTACGAGTCAGGTGATAGTAATCACTTCATGATTTCTCTCAACTCAAACTGCCCACAATGACAATGACTAAGACAGTTGAAGTTACCATGAATAATGTCTCTATTATTCTACGGGGGGACAAAAAAAAGAAGCTTTATGGCAATTATTTGACAAATCTTAAATAAGAATCACAAGGACGATTTTCTTTTAAAAGTGCTTTTTGTGACTGCTTCAGCTTCCTATTTTATTTTATTTTTTTTATTTTTTTATTTTTTTTAAGCATTAGAAAAAAGTTCCTGTATTTGTAAAATGACTGGATATGTAATATAAACTGTTATCTAACATAAATACAAATACAATATCAACATCTGAAATGCATCCATCCATCAATCAATGAATTAGTAGGAAGCGCATCATCAGATACTGCTTGCACAAACAATTTTATGTGAAACAAACATGTTAACCAAGCAGTTGGGGCATGAATTTATATATTTTTTGTTCCTCAAGGGACTTCAACAAGCAAACTGGATCGGATAACATGTACTAGGAACTAGAGCAACCTCTTTAAGATTGTATCTTAAAATAAAACTGGACCCTATTTTATAAGCAGGAAATAAAGCAGATAGAGACATATCAGAATGAACAATATCCACATTATTTAATGTTTTTAATTCACCTATGGTACATGTATTTAGATTATAGGGGAAACCCATAACAACACAGAAACGGCATACAAATTCCACACAGAAATACCTTCTGTAACTTATAAGTTCTGTAACTTCTGTAAGTTGTAACTTTTTATATTTAATGATGTTAGAAAAACATAAAAACATTTTTTTAATAAATTAATGTTTTGTCTGTTCATGCAAATCAAGCATTGTATTGAAGAAGTTGTACACAGCTTCTTAGCATTCCGGGGTAACACTTCAGATTAGGGGATTAGGAGTTTATTGAGGGAAAACTCATAATAGTGAATGTGTTCCCTAAAGTGTTACCCATTATAATAATAAAGGTTTAGCTATGGGAAAATGATCCTAGACCAGCATTTACAGCCTGATTTATCCCAGTGCTGCAATCAGAGGAAGTAGCTGTGAACTGAGTGAAATATTTCCACCACAATTTCTCCATGAGCAAGCTGAGGTCATAAATCAAACGCTGTAATGCTTATGTTGGATGCATGAAAGGAGAATACTCATAATTCATGTAAATTAATAGACTGATTTGCATGATCATGCTCAATTACTAGTTTTGATGAGGGATTTTGTGCATGTATTTTGGCTGGGATACAGTCAGAAAAATGTGCTCTGTCAATAAACGCTATTACAGTTTTTAATTGAGGGCACTCTTACTTTGTTTGAGGGTGCTTAGCACACTCAAGCACCCCTACAGAACCAGCACTACCCGTGAAGGGATTTCAACAGTCAGTAGGGCGAAGCAGGGGGTTCTGCTGCCTACCAGACCTCCTGGGAAACTCCTATGTGTGAGTTCAGGAGTAATAATCACGATGTGATGTGTGTTCGAGTGATTTTCTTCAAGTGATAGACATTTTATTTTATAATTTTCATTCTGGCACAAAACATGAAGGAAAATCTAGTTTTGTGGCATGCTTATCACCTTCAATATTCTTAGTTTTCATTAACAGTACACAACATGTACAAACTAAGCTGTACAATCAAAACTGTAATTAGGTCACTGTGGTGGTATTTAAGTGCACTAATTTCTTAATAATTCTGACATGGCTTGATTACAGTGCTTGTTGACAATCCTACTAATGCAAATTGTGGAATTAAGGTATATAGGAAAGTGCTTAAAAATGTGAGAGCTGTGGGTTGATTTGTTTAAAGGCTACATTTCTGTCAGGACCACTATTGTCAAAGATGATTGACAATTAGCATACAGTTTGGATTGGCGGTATGGTTCCGTTCTGGGCAAGAACTCCCTGTGCATCCATGCAGCCTAGCATGGATGAGAGCAGGGAGAGCAGCGATAACTCCGCCCCCTAGGGTAAACAGAACAGAACCAACATAAATGTATTGCAGATATCGTTAAAGTTCAATAATTTTATGTACACATTTTAGAATGAGTCTGACTCAAAGGATAATCAGAAGGCTGAATCCTGACTGACAGAGGAGGAGCTGAGGATGGAGGAGGGTAGTTAGCTATTGAGAAATGCGAAAACTGCTGATAATACTGAGGGACCTTATAAATGAATGCTTAGATAGGTGTTGCATTCCTATAGGTAGATGGGGATCAGCTGAGAATCAGTTGATGCGAGTTTGACTAACGTGACCTGCCAGAACTAACGCCACGCTTCATTTTTATGAACTAGCCAGGTGTTGGCCATTGAATCAACTAAATTTTCCCCTTTATAAATTTGTTTAATCTCTCTTTTTTTGACACATTTCTGTGGCATCACTTCTGAGCTATGTTCTGGCAGTTCTTGGGAAAGAGCTCAAAGCTGTCTCCTAGTTTGGTTGGGGTTTGACAAAAACTGGGATTTTCATGGCACAATGACGATTACTCTGTTCATAAGTTTACTGCAAGGTATTACCAAAATGTTAAGTGTGGAGTAGTACTGAAGTGCCACTTCAGACTGACGAGCAACTCCAGGGAAAAACTGCACAAATATTTCCACACTATTAGACCTTTGGAAAACCTGCCATCTGCCAGCCAGACAATGGACACTTGTTAATTTCACTACTGTTCACCAGTATGTTGACTACAATTAACCAATCAGTACATCATCACAGCAAGCAAACAGCACAGCGGATTTCAGATCACCAAATCCTCCCAAACTGTTGCTTTTGGAGATCATGCTGCCAGGCTTGGTTTGAAAAGCGGAATGTTAAACAGAATTTCAGTTCTGGCTTTGAAATATTTAACTATTATCTTTTTGAATTTACAATATCATGAATAAAATGAAGTAAGAGTGTTTTTTAAAAGATGTGGGTCAAAAGAGTTGAAAGGCTCTGGCATCTTTGTAACTGAAATTTGTACAGTTTATACATAATAATAATAATAATTAAATAAAAAATAAATAAACTAATTTAGCAAACATTTGCAAACTAACTTTGAATAACTTGCAAAAAGAACAGCCATACTAGCACTAAGTGCTTATTCAAGGGCAATGATGATCCATGATGATGATGATGGTTCCTCGTGTGACTTGAATCAGCAACATTCAGATCATCCTGTTGGATTTTTATGTGTGATAATTACTGACTATCAATAACAAACAAAAAAAAGCCTATTACAACCTACAAACAATCTTTTTTTACACCAGCACAACTGCAATTATAATATTGTATAAAACACATAATATCGGCTAAAAAGACTATAGTCGATTAACTAAATGTCTAAATGAAATGACCAAACCGAGAAGAGTTGTATATTTTATGTCCATACTTATATTTCTTTTAAGTCATACCAACAATTCAGATGCCCTAATGTGATACCCAGTAGAACACTGAAATGAATGCTGGTGACTCTCATTTCAAAGGTTTTCTCCACAAATTAAAAAAAGAGGACCACTTCAGCTTTATTTTAAAGGACTGTACAATAAATGACTTCATGAGGTTGTGTGCATTATTTCTGTGGTCAAAGGAGTTTACTCAGTGCCTGTTGGTATAAATTACCCCTCCTAGTCTGAGCAATGACCTTGCAGCCAAAGCAAATGCGCTCTCACCTCTGTGCCTCATTTACTTCAGCAGAGGTTTCAATAAGCACATTGCTTTGATTTTTTTTTTTCAGCTCAAAATAAGCTCCTGCAATGAATGGATGAGAATGTTCAAATGCAAAATGCTAATCAGACATACTTTGGCATATTGACCAGCAGTAAGATAACGATTCTAAACATAATGTACAGGGCCCAGTCATGGGTCATGACTTCTATTCCACGCATCTTTTTTATCTGTTAATTTTCTGTTGATTGAAGAGAATTAAACCAGGCATCTCAAAACCAGAAGGTCTCAATGCTTATCTTGAGTGGTAACTTTTATGCCAGCTCCGTCTGGTGACAATTCTTAATAACCACTCCTGTTAACCTCCTAAACTCAAATGCTATATTCTAAGCCCTCTGAAGTATTTTATTCTTCTGGTGAAGAATATACCTAAATTTAAAACATTATTTACCGATAACCTCACTCTCCATCAAAGCTCTAAAATCTTAAATTGTATCATGCCAGGTTTGACATCATTTTTTACCAAAATTACATTGGTTCTTGCATGCATCAGTCTGGAATGTAACATAATTATTACTTTAAGAATACTGTGTAATATGTGTAATAATGTGCACATGTCTGTACATGCGTTGATGTCTAAACCAAAGAAAACCAATTTCAAAATCTCATGTAAAAATTTTTGAATTTATTCATTTTTCATAGTTAACACATTCAGTGTATTTCTTAATTTCGTTGTAAAGCCATTTATTTATTTACTACCCCCCCCCTTGTTATTACTGCTAACTTATAGTTCACCTTGATTTTTTTTCCCTCATAGACTGATCTTTATATTTACATCAGGAGAACAGGGGTGGGTTGAAAACATGCTCCAATCTCCCCAGCTAAGCAGAGAAACCAGCTGAACTTCTGTCTCATCTATAAACAAACTGTCTTCCCTTAAGGCACATGCAGAAGCCAGGATAGGTGCCTTTTGAAAATGACATCCTATATCCACTGTGTCAGTGTGGAAAGGTGAAGCAGTATCTAGCTGACTTGTCTATGTGGCTCCCATTTCTCACCTTTCAGCATTCATGTCGACACGTTGCCGCTTCAACAGTATGTTTCACAAATCTGTACATTACTGCATTTATTTTAAACTGGTCTGATTTGTATTGTTTACTGACATCAAAAATTGCAATAGTGCCATACAAATAATAAATAAATCTGTATGTGTATGTATATATAGGTTGTTAGAGTATATACTGCCTGTAAGCCTGCATATATAAAAATATTCTTAAAGCATTATGACACTTTCATAATGCCACATTTTACATCTCATAGACTGTTCTTGTGAGTAATTGTAACCACAGTTATAATACTGTATAATATAATACATTTATATAACTATTTACATATTCTTATACTTATTCATATGTATACAGTATGAAATGGGAAAATGTGCAGTTGTTACATTGAGAAGCTTGTTTAGTCTGTTTGAATGTTAAAATGTAATTTAGAGTATAGTCTTTTGTAAACAGGTCAATTAAATCATGTTACATAATATTTTAATGTGAACTGACAAATTACCACGTCCATTTTTTTTACAGTGTAGTTAATTTTTACAGTACAACAAATATGGTAAACACCATATTTCATGTACTATACATTTTTGAGATGTAATCATGAATATATACAATGTATTATACTATAACTTTGGTTACAGTTATGACGTTATTTATTACACTGTGGAATTATGCATACTTTATAATGCACTTTATATACTAGGTGAAAGTTGAATTTAGATGCATGAAATATACATTTCAGATAAACAAATGGGAGACAATAATCACTTTTTGACCTCAGCTTTACACTTTAGATAGACTGTAGTGCCATCTATTGAAAAACATAACTATAAATCACTAACTCATGAAAACTGCTCCATCTTATGCGATCTGTATCACATTCTACCTCTTTTGAAGATGAGTTCATAAGAAAAAAACATCGATCAAATAAGAGAAACGTCAGTTTTGCACGAATATTATGTGGCAAATCTTACGGGTCCAAAACAGACCACAAGAGTGTTTTTGTTGATTATTTATAATATTTTTCCCCTCCAAAACGCATTCTCTATATTAAAGGGAAATATGAACAAGATTGCGCACTGTAAAAATAATAACAACATAAATTCAATCTGCAATATTCCTCCATCATATCACCCTACAGGTGCGCTTTCCAAGTATAGGTAAATAAAACACGGGGCATATTATTAATTAACACACACATTTACCTTCTCGTAGGAAACGAGAGTGGATGAGAATGATGAGAAAACAGCAGATCGCCGCTCCCGATAGAGCCCACGCAACTCTCAGCATCAGCATCCTGACTGCCTTCAGCATCCACACCACATCTCCATGCTATTGCCATACAGCAACCAACACCTTTGCTGCGCTTTTCTTTCACAGATTCAAAAGAAAGGAATCCGTTGTTTTTCAAGAGATGCCAACTTTAGGAAAGCAATATATTCTGGAGATTTCACCGCCCATTGCAACAATGTGGAAATTACCAGTTTGTCTGTGGCTCTTGCCTGGATTTAAGTCGAGTGTTGCGCGATCATCCTCTCCAACATTTCTGTTTTTTTCTGTTTTACGCACTTGGAGAACTGCGCTGAACGCTAGAACTGTCACACTCCTCTGTACCTTCTACTGGTCCTTGGTGTGTATCAGAAGAAACAAACAGCCGTAGTCTAATTCCCGCATTAATTCGAATGATTATGTAAAAATGTCCCGAACGCGACGCATGTGGTGTTGGTGATATGTTGAGTCTGTTTCTCCGCCTCCGTCTGTGCAGTTACCGGGGTTTGATTCTTCTCTTGAACGAGCGCACTTTCTCCGCGTTTGAGAAGCGCTCGCCGGTGGATGCGTCACAGCGCATGTTCCTTTAGTCTGACGTCAGGCTTTTAAGTGTTAAGTTCTTTAATTGTGTGTTTTGTGTGATGAAGCTTTCAGAAATTTTTCAGGATTTAAAGAAAACTTGTAGTTTTAGTGTCATTTGAGTGCATCGGTATATTAGTGGGTCATTGGAAATGCGCCGGTCGTCTAGTCAAGTCACGTTTATGTATATATCGCTTTTAACAATGTGTCAAAGCAACTGTACAGCATTAAGTAGAAACATATTGTGTCAATAATGCAAAGTGACAATAGTAAACACTCATTTTTCAGTTAAAGGCAGTTCATCGTTGAATTCAGTGATGTCTTCATCCAGCTCAGTTCAGTTTAAATAGTGTCTGTGCAATCAAGTCAACGATATCGCTAGAAATGAAGTGTCCCCAACTAAGTAAGCCAGAGGCGACAGCGGCAAGGAACCAAAACTCCATCGGTGACAGAATGGAGAAAAAACCTTGGGAGAAACCAGGCTCAGTCGGGGGGCCAGTTCTCCTCTGACCAGACGAAACCAGCTGTTCAATTCCAGGCTGCAGCAAAGTCACATTGTGCTGTGTGCCCTCGTGATTTACTACTGATATATTTAGCAGGATGCTGTACTTAATGGCAGTATGCATTATTACCATTTTAATATTGTATTATGCAGTATAACCTTTTTACTTCTGTTTGGCTCTGTTTAGTGTGTAATGCAACAGACACACACACACACACACACACACACACACACATTAAGATCTCAATCCATGTAATGTACACACACTTATTGTTATGATAAATACATACAAATGTAATTTTTTTTTTTTTTTTACATTTGTATATATTTATTTTAACAGAATAATAACAGGGGGACATGGTAGCTCTCTCTGACTCGAGAGGTCTTCCTAGAGAGGTCTTCCTACTACATGGGTATGTGGTTTTGTAAAAATCCATTAATATTAATTCAGTAAAGAAAGGTGATTAACCCTATTTGTGTATGAGTTTAGACAGAACGGAATATTTTACAAGCAAAACAGCCAAGGGCTGAGTCTCGAAGAATTTGAGTTGAATGTTAGACATGCAAAAATAATACTTAAAAAAATAATACCTGTGCCCCAAAACAATCACTATGACGTACACACACACACAACTATAGAACTAACAAACAAAAAAGTTCAGAAATTAACAAGAGCCTTGGACCACTGACAATTCCATCGTTCCCCTTGTTTTTTTGTTTTTTTCCCCCCTAAAGACAAAGGAACACTTGATATGAATGTATTTTGATTACTGCAGAGGCAAAATAAGTAAACAAACAAACAAATAATATAATGAAAAGAAATATGTGACTATTTTCCAAATAAATAAATAAATCAGCAACTCTGGATCTGACAGCATGATGCAACAATGCATTAAACCTCAAATAATGAACATCCATAGTTTGGGAAACAGGCATTGCTAAGTGACGTGACATGTGGCCAAGTATGGTGACCCATACTCGGAATTAGTGCTCTGCATTTACCCATCCAAAGTGCACACACACAGCAGGGAACACACACCCGGAGCAGTGGGCAGCCATTTTTATGCTGGCCCCTCAGTCGTGGTATTGAAGGTGGGAGAGAGCACTGTACATTCACTCCCCCCACCTACAATCCCTGCCGGTACGAGACTCGAACCCACAACCTTTGGGTTATGAGTCCGACTCTCTAACCATTAGGCCACGACTTCCCCCAATCAATCAATCAATTAATAAAATAACAAAAAAAAATTGCAGTGTCCCAATTCACATAAAATCCATCTTAAATAGTAATCAAAATTAAAATGAGTTTGTCCCAAAATATATGTATTGCATCTGCAACAACATTGTGAATTTTTAAAAAGATACATTTGGCCAGTAAATTATGAAAAAAAAAAAAAGATTTACCTCGAGGAGAACTCTCCACATGAAAAACCCACGACTGGCAGATCAACGTGCTACTTCTGTTCTCTCCAATATATGGTAGGAAGAATTGTAGAGTAAATGAAATAATCTTAAATTTGTCAAATATACTGTGAGAAGGAAGAAAAACTTTAGGGAGTTGTAGTGTTGCATTATGGGTCATTTTTTTTTAAACAAGACTGATAGATCAAAATTGCAGTGCTGTCAATGCTGCTGTGTGCAAAGCTAATTTAGAGCCAATTATCAGCATTCGCCAGTGTTTAGAATGAGGGCGTCCATTTTTAATTTCTCTGCAGTGCCTGTAACACACTCCCATTGTGATCCATCAATCAGCTGGATGGCAATTAAAGGTGAGCTGTCCAGGAGTGACTGCATGAGGCAAGCAGAGCAGGTGCATCACCTTAAGGATGATGATGACATACACATTGCCAATGAACAGTCCTTGGTCGCGTTACTCAAAGAGCACCTGACACTTACATTGACACGCTCCTGCTGTTTCAGCACAAGTGTGCCTTTGGGAACTACTTGAGAGTGGTCAAAGGGTCTGAGATGACCACAAAGATGAGAGCACGAATTTAAGATGTTGTTTATTCACAAAGCTGGCACTTTTAATAATCCTGTTCTGGCATAGTGCACTGTGTGCTGGACGTACATTTTTGCTTTGGAGACTTTGCTCAGAAAAGCTTGTTTTATTGATTTTTCATCCATCACAAATATGATTCACGTTTGTTAGTGAGTAAACTTCTGCAACATAAATTTTGAAGCATTTATAGTCTATAAGAGTAAACATAATGCATATGTACAGTATGCTATAAGCAATTGTTTAAATATGTTTGTTGCCCAGAAGCAGCATTGTGTGGCAGCGGAATTGGATATGGTAGATAAAGAATTAATAATGTTTTTTTTGTGTGTGTGTGTGTGTTATGCATTATTATTTATACATGTATACATATTGAGTATTTGCATAATGTTTAAAAATAAGGGAGGAGTCAGTTCTGTTTCTGTTCTGCAGCAGATTTTAGTGCCTGACCTCCATGAAGCAACTGAGTCCAAATGGGAACAAATACCTTCATCCATGTTCCGTCATCAAGTGGAAGCCCTTCCCAAAAGAGTGGATGCTGTTTTAGCAGTAAAGGGATGGATTCATGGCTTTTGCCATACTTTTAAAATTAGATGTTCCATAAAAGCAAGAAAGTTCAATAGAATGTTATGGTTAAGTGTAGCATTAAGGTTTGTTTTACTGGAATTACTGGAATAGACAATTAATGGATTAATTAATTAGGGGTTTTCAAATATGCTGTCATGAATTATATGTTACATCTTAAAAAGCCCCGAAAATGCAATTATTGTGTTCATGTTTTAATATTTAATGTTTATTAAAACTTTTTTTTTTATAATGTTAAGTTTTTACAGTGTTCATTGTTTGAAAAAGAATATTGGACAATGACATTTTCTATAAAATGCTAGAAATTCTTTAGCTGATTAATCAAACAAATAATTGACCGATGAATTGGCGAGTTAGTTAAGTTAGTTGCAGTTAAACACTCTAATCTCACATCTGCTTCATATTTACAGTTGATGTATATTTCATCCACCGTGATACTTCTTTAAATTCTAAAAACTTAAATTTTAGGAATATTATCTCTAACATCTTACTATAACCACTGAAATCAAAACGATATAATACTCAAAATTTGATGACAGCAACTGAAGAAACCAACAATTACTTTGGCTTGTTAACTGAGGTTACAGAGCATTTGTCATATAAAAAGAGAATATATAGTGTGTATTATTACACACAGATGCTACAGTTGTGTGGTTAACCAAGAAAACATTTTTTTTTCTTGGTATCCACTTCTCTATCTTACTGCTGTATCAGGTTTGTTGTTTGGCTGATATTCCACCATGCTGTTTTTATTTTGGAGCACACATTTTTCATTGTGTCTTGACACTTTTAAAATGATCACGCCAATGATGACAAGAATGATGCTGACGTCTTAAAATAGGCTTATGTGATCAGTTAAGCTGAAAAATCATAGAGGCTAGGAGATAATTATTTTTCAACAATAATGTGTGCCTGTGACAAGGGAAGGTAATGTTTGTGTGCACCAGCACACCACCAAGAAAACAGAATAGTCTATAAAACCACTCAGTTCCTATACCCTTAACTGTGGAAACAAGAGAATAACTGACTTGAATTAAAAAACCTTGCTGCTTTAGTTTTTAAAAGTTTGTTGTTTGTCCATTTGTTTGTTTGTTTCTATGTTTTCTTATAAGCCAGAAACACTCATCTATTGAACATAATCAGTCAAGATATTCCATTATTCTTCCTGTAACACCTCTTTCTGCAGATTTATTCCCATACATTTATACAGCTCAAATATGTGTTTGCAACTCAGTTTGTAGCCTTTTAATCAGCTTAAAAGCAGCACCAGTGCTAAAGCGGAATGCAGGTGCCATACCGGTGGTTTTTACTGCATGATAATACAAATTAAACATATAGTAGCTTTTATACAAATACTCAAGAAGTATTATATTATCTTTCATACATAGACTACTGTATTTAAAATAATTTTAACTTTAATACAAACTTTCATTTAATACCTAAGAAAACTTTAATACCTAAGGACCCAATACTGCACCTGTAATTGGCTGTTTCCTAACTAGGAGAAGAATGGGGAAAGCAACAATGATAAAAATAAATAACTCTTTCTTATTAAATCTCACTGAAAATCTTGCAGTCTGCTAAACCATTTAGCAGGTTAAGAGTCTTGAGAGGCACATAACTCCCAATAGAACAACCCCCCCCCCAAGTATTTTTACCGCACACCTCTCTAGTCACATCCATCATTTCCATTTCACTGGAGAGACAAAGATCTCACCTGTTCTCATCCCATTTGTCACCAGTTTGTATGCTGTCATACATGAGTGAATCAGTGTTTGTGTTCCATGCTTCTGCACACTGCCTGATGAATATTCATTAGCCTCTTAAACGCTCAGTCTGTCGACAGCTCATTAACTGCACAAATAACTTCTGAATAAAGACCGAATTGTCTGGCTTAAAAATAGACAAAGACTGACGTCTTCAAATCTGCATCAAACACGAAGGTGATATACTGTACATCACAGTCCAAAACTATCAAAGAAAACATATATTGAAGAAAATAAGTTCAACTTTTGATTATATCATCATTATCTAAACATCCCCAAATTAAATTTTGAGTTCTTAAAATGAACAGGAATTTAGTTCTGCTATGTTTTTTTTTTTTTTTTTTTACTTAGATCATTTCAAACTGCTTTGTGCTTTGAGCAATTAAAAAAGCAAAGCTTAAACAAAAATGACAGAAGGACATGTGAGACATTTTTCCACTACCATATTCATCTGAGAAAAGAAATAATAAGATATTTTGTAGTGAGAGAAAACTTTTGAAAATGTTAGCGCCATTATAATAGACTAAATGAGAACTAATAAAATCATTATAAGACATAAAGATAAAAAGTTACATATGTTACATATCTTATTCATTCCAGCTCAACTTTATGTTTTTTCTTCTTCCTGTGTGTAGCCTTATTGTTGCACCATTCTTCAACTTTGAAGCTTTTAATTCAATGCATTGTATAATGTAATTTCAAAAACTCTTAGGTTTGCATTTTTACAGTCTGGAAATTAGTTCATAACTTAACTTCAGATACAGAATGTCCCTATTTCACCTATAACAACGCAACATTCATTAGCAATGCAGTGAGCTCTGTGTGTCTAATTAAAGAAAAAATAATAATCTGCTTGGTCTGTTCTTTCACTCGCAGAGTCCCAGAATATTTATTGGTTTTATTATTTTAACCCACGGTAGATGGATTAATATTACAATTAATTGCTAATGGCACACCTGTGAATTTGCCATATGTTTACAAATTTTCCATTTCAAAGTTTATTTACCCATTATAAATAGACTTTTTAGATACACACACATATAGATGTGCATTTATTTATTTTAGTAAATTATCCAGAAAGTATTTTAAGGCATATTGTTTGAGTAGTTGGTGTTAGTAATGCATACTGTGTCCCATATGCCTTAGGTTGTATCATGCATTCAAAGGCCAATCCAGGTCTGAAATTCAGCGCATGTCAACAACCATGGACAAAAACACTGAGGCGGGCATATAAGAAGAAATCCATACTCACTCTACACTGTTAACACTGCACAGAATAAAGGGACAGTGCATTGAGAGCACATTTATTGAGGACAAATAGCTACAATATCACCATGCAGACTAAATCAGTTTCTGAATGCAAAAAACAAAACAAGAAAATGCATTGATGTGCATGATAAGATGCCCTTATCTCCTCTACAGATGGTGCTTTTGTCTCTACATGAGTGAAGATATTGTTTACCTCAAGAAAGGCCTGAATACAGAAACACTTACAGCAAGAGGATAAATATGAGCCCAAATACATCAAAATATGTTTAATTAATTTTTGAGATGATCATCTAGGCTATAAATGTCTTCTGAATAATCACTCTTTTTAGAGAGTTTATTTTAGAAGGCGTATGGTTTGTGTAACATTAGCAACACATTATTAGCTGTCTGATAACGTAGTCAAGCCGAAGTCATATCAACTACTGATATGTGTCCAACGTTGAAGAGAGCTATACATAAAATGCATTACCATTCTTATACATTGATATGTAGACGACCCAGTATAATTTGTTGTTCCTCTTCTTCAGAATCGTTTTCTGGTATAAATACATATGGCTGAATTAATCAAATATTGCCACTTGTCCTTTTATAGCATTTACTACTTCAGTTAACCAAGTGAAAGTGGAGCAGGAGGCGGGGGCTAATTTGCACATTTGTATACTAAATTAGGTAAGGGTGCAGTGATATATTTAAGGCATAAATAAATAATAATTATTATTATTTTTTTTAAATATGTCATTTTGATTACCAAAGATGCGTTTTAATGAACAAATGACTGCAGAGTGATTTTAAAATGTATTTTTAAAAAACCTGCCTCTACCTACATTTTTTGCAAAACTCCATAAACATATATCTACATATTCACTGCAGTTTCCAGCCGAAAATACAAATAGTGGCATTTGTACATTGATTTACCTGCACATACTGTAGATACAATGCTGTATAAAACAATGCTGCAAGTTTAGGATTAGACAATATGTTACGTAAGGGACAAGAATGTGTAAAATTGTGAATGATTGACATTCCAATTTTGTGGAAATCTACAGAACTTTCGGTAAAGGCACATTGTACTGAAGATTCCACATTGAACTGAATTAACCTATAAATGTGTACTAAAGTGCATAAAAACTCCAAGCAACAACAAGACTGAAGAGGTAAAATGAGGTAAAACTGCCGTTGAACCTTTACAGAATGTGGGTAGGATGATAATGGAGTCAAAGAGAAAGAAGAAAAGAATGCTGGCTGCTTTATTGCAAAGAAGTGCACGACATGTTGTTTATATGCAGTGGATAACATGCTGTTGATTTTGTAATTTCAGTATGACATTAGTCAGGCCACAGGCTGTCAGCGACTCCATCCCCTGAGCCGACTGATTGACAGGCACGCTGTATTCATACCCACATTGCTCAGTTTCAATTACTCAATAAACGTGGTCCTCAGTTTAAGTTGTCAGGCCCTTGCTGGAGTGCCTCTGATAAGACATCCTCTTGCAGACGTGAGGCCCTATGGGCCCCGGTGAACAAAATACATTCACACACACAAATACATTCCAAGAGGGAATTTTGCATAGAGACGGCCCACAGCTGAGCTTGTTTGTGAATCCTAATTCACAGACAAGGAAAATAATGAAACCAAACTGCCGTTACTTATGGCCAAAAGCATCAGGACATTTGTTGTATTTTTCTCTGAAGTGTACAGGAGGAAAAATATCAGATCTTATTAGTGCTTTGGAGAATCTGAAGCACTCCAAGCACCTCTGGCGTGTAGATTACCCCTTGACTGTACAACTCAAGTTCATTGTCTATAGCTTACACATTCAAGAACAGGAAATGGTCAAAATGGTCCTTTAATTGCAGCGGTATTGAAAGTCCAAACATGTCATTTTTACTCCCCAATGCCTGTAATGCTTTTTCTGATAATCATTTCACAGTAGGTCAAGGACATGATGGGTGTTCCTTTTGTCTGAGAAACAGTGGAGAGTTAAAGTTTGTTCTCTATCCGCAGTGTAACTACACTCCCTAATGCTGTGAAGTGCATTTTATGCCCGGGCAATGGGATACCAGCATGTTATAAAATAATGATCTCTTTGGCTACATCCTCCCAGAGTGAAAGAGTAGATGAGTCATGAGCTTAGTAAAGCCAACTGAGAATCAATTGAGGGCAACATACAAGTTTTCATAGAACCAATTTATGTCAGTTTCTGATAAACCTTTAAAGCAGCACAGACACAAATCCACGTATGTTTTTGTTGTAAGAACTGTTAGTCTTGGTACTCATTCTAGAGTATTTTCAATAAATGTAGGCCTTATGGAAGACCAACTTTATATGATGACTAGGCAAACTTTGGATGGAACTTTGTAAGAAACAGTTAATAATTGAAAGAGTGATACATGACTGCCCATATTTGTAATTTCAAAACACTACACAGAGTGCTTGGAGACAAATTAATTGGGGCCTGTTTAAAAGTATTTAGTTTAACATTAAACATCGTGTTTGTTGGGTATTCCCATTTATAAACAGTGTAAAATGCATTTGGCTAATTGTTTTTGTAATCTCACAGTTTAATGGCAATTTAAGAGGCAGATTTTAGGTGCAATATTACACCGTGTGATATTGATGTATATTGATGAGTGACATCTGTGCATCTACCCATTGATACTTTCACATTTAAGATAATTTCTCATTTTAAAGTCAAGTCACCTTTATTTGTATAGCGCTTTATACAATACTGATTGTGTCAAAGTAGCTTTACAGTGTTAAACAGAAAACATGGTTTTAAACATGGTAAACACAGTAAATGTTGTACACTGGTGGCACAACTAAACTCTCTGGAGCATTCTTGCTGCCAGATCTACATGAGGTCTTCAAAATCACAGCTCTATTGGAGAATAAAGACTAGCTGAGGATTTTGAAAGGGAATCGATGAGAGGTAACTCCTGCAATATTGTTTCTACAGCAGCATTGGAGTGCTAAGTTGATGAAACAGATCAAGGGGCCCTGCGAATGACTTTGATGAAACATCCGTGACAGCTCGAAGGATGGGCTTGAAGGATTTGATAAGTCTTGCCTCTCTCCTCCTGGTTGGACTCAAAAGAGCATGTAATCAATCATCCCGATCTAATTTTGGAGCCACACATGGGGGGTTAGCCGAGACCCATCCTTTAAAGAAGGGGACAGAGTTGATGGGACACATCAAGGCTGCGTCCTGGCCAGACAGACCAGATGTGTTTACTCAGCTCTACCCGTCCCCTTTTCCGGCTGTGATCATGCTGCATGCTGGGAAATCCTGCTTGGGCCATTATCAACACAAGGCCAGGTGCATCCTGGGAGATTCAAGCCAAACCTTTATCACAGTCAGGGAGGTGGCAACCAAAGCTGGAGGATCAGAGGTGCCCGGCGAAGGGACCTAGGCAGAGGCATCTGTAGGGATGCTGCAGTCTGCCACATCAAAGGTTTGTGGAGCCAGAGGTACTGGGCTGGAAATATCAAATCTTCTCAAGAGAAAAAAAACCTCTAATGGCCCAAGTTCATTCCAGCGTGGCTTGTGGTCAGAGAACAGTCATGTGCTCAACATGAAGCATGACTATAATGATATTGTTATCAGTGGTAAAAGGTATTCATTACTGTCCTTGCTAGCAGGAACCTTGCAATAGTGGAACTGCACCAAAACAAAACAAAAACGGGTCCAGGTTACATTTCACCCCTAAAGATCAAGATTGTGGGAATTATTTTTATATGCTTTTACTAGATAAATATTGTATTTTATTTAAACTGTAAAGTACAGCGTGTA
This sequence comes from Sinocyclocheilus grahami, assembly GCF_001515645.1. NCBI lineage: Eukaryota > Metazoa > Chordata > Actinopteri > Cypriniformes > Cyprinidae > Sinocyclocheilus > Sinocyclocheilus grahami. The sequence continues at coordinate 80,895 of NW_015506061.1, read as the reverse complement.
GTACTAATACAGTGTGTAGTATTTGTACTTTATTCCAATTTCATAAAAAAAATACTAGGATCACTTGTATTTTTAATGTAATACAGTAAAAGTTGTCACGATAGCAGTAAGTTATTAAAAATCATCACTGAGAATGACAAAAAAGTACTATAGTAATGACTATATTTGGGGTAAATGTGCTTAATTGTCATATGATATAATTAGATAAATTAAACATAAATAATAATAATTCAAATAATATAAATTGTAATTATACATATTATGTAATTGTATATAGTCTTTTGATTTTGGTGTGAAATATGACCTGGAAATGTTCGTGGCAGTTTTTGAGACTCACTCGCCTCACCTGTGAGCAAAATGTAACAAGCTCAATAAAAGAAAATGCAGAACAGCAACAGTTTCTGGAACAATCAACAGTGTAAAGTGCCACATGAAGTTGGAGGAACTGCACAAAAAAGGACTTTATCGCTTGAAGGATCAAACGTGCACATTCTCTCCTCTGACTCAAACAAACCTGTCTCGTTTTCATCAATATGCAAAGCACCCGAGTCTGTTCTCAAGGCAAGCCATAAAATAGAGGCACAAGTGACACCACTAGAGTAGGAAACCATCTCAGTGGAGACAGAAGTCTGCTGCTGGGTCTGTAAATGAAGGGGAAGATAATAATTGGGCCTTGGTGGCCATTTTCCTTTCTACTGCACTCAGTATTCCAGTCTTTCTACAGCAGGTGATTTCTGTGATGGCAATTATCGTGACCGTTTAAGCTACTGAACTAAGCACATTAGACCCGGGCTTGTTTGCTACATTGAAACGCGAACTGTTTGTGGTGGTTGATAACTCATTATGAAGAAATTGAGACGTCGAGGAGTGGACTGCATGTGGTGCCAAAAGGAGTCCGGCTGCCCAACTGGCACTGCCACTTTCTTAATAGAATGCCTTTGTTAATACCTTTGTCTAAAGGTCTCTGCAGTAGATTTAGGCCATGTTGAGCAGTTATTTTTGCTCTGGTTTCTCACACTGTTAAAATTAATGCAATGACTGTAATCAGTGTCTTAGCTTTAGTGATTCACTTTTCATGTATGTATTTAACAGGAAAATGGTGCTTAAAATTGAGGGGAAATTAAACTTTACTATTTACTATTACTAAATATTGGCAAGATTATAAATTAATGCACAGTGGCTTATCAAATCAGTCTGTTTACCCCTTGTTTTTCCTTTGTTAGCATTACTTCCTTAGAACTGTGAAATCTGGATACACCAGTTTGAACCAATTAAAACTAAAAGGCCAGCATTACAACCTTTTTTATGTTAATGCATAGATGGTGACCATAAATCTGCAAGTTTTCCAGAATGAGAGTTGCTATCTAGCAGGCTTGGGTGGTATGACCATGTTTGCAGTTTATACTCATGCAATATGAGTAGTTTTCTCTGTACATTAGTCTGGAATTGCAGACATTTTCTTCAACTTCTGACATATCTGCATTAAAAGACTCATATTAGTTTAAATACAAGTCCCATGCTAGCAAAGTGCATTCACATAGCCTGAAGTTTGCAGTCTTTGTTCTGCCTAAATTGGGTTTGAAGCTGCCAGTGAAGTTCAGGCAGGCAGGTAATCCCGGAATGCAAATTGCCTGAAAAAAAAAACTATCTATTGCATCTTTAAATAAATGAATGGAAGTTTTTGAAAGGGTCAGGTCTCCCATTCTCCCAAGTTTATTGTGAGTTTAATGGGATCAGAATAGCATGCAAACTCACCATCTTTACTTGTTTGAGATTAGATAAGGAGTGAGGGAGGATGGGGGGTCTGCAGTCTTTGTATTTGTTCAAACACTACTAGATTTCTTCTACATGCCAAAGGAGCAGTTTCGTTACATTATTCAGAGGCTGCAAGACTCCACTTTGGCATGCCTCAAAATTTAACTAAATTATGCCAAGCTAAGAGAGAGTGGGACACAATAGACTATCTGCACTGCGTGCACATGTGACTGCAGACTGAAATTAAGGGACTAGCAGTATAGCTCAGTATAAATCCACAGCAGACTGAATCTGCACATGCCTTTGCCTCTTCTGTCAACACAGACTTAAGTTTATTTAAAAATTATAAATAAATAAATTAATTAATTAATTAATTTAAAACAAAATGCAATATGTAGGAGCAAAGATGGACAAATAAAATTTTTTGACTCCATATCTGAAGCTGTTCCACTCCTAAACTGTTATCACAATACCAACCTAGCATTCACTAGCACTGATAAATAAATTGGACAAGCTTTTAGAGAACAAATGCGTGGAATTATAAAAATCAAATAAAAACACTGGTTCCCTTTCAGTCAGTCACATTCTACGTTACGTCAGTCGTGACTGACGAATTGGGATCTCGCCCGAGAGCCCAATCACCTTTGAGTGTTAACTAAACAAGCCAATGACAGTTGGCGTGCGTGTTTCGCCACGCGCACCCCGCCCCGCAGCGCGGGTATAAAAGGAGAGCGCATGCAAACGCACATCAGCTTTTCGCTTTGGAGCCGAGCCTTCTACAGGACGAATCTCCGCGAGTGTTCGAGAGAAACAGCTGGCGTTGGTGTGACGGCGTATCAGCGGGGGTTGCCATCCAGGCTGCTGAAACCTCGGCGGGCTGCAGCTTCCATTCTGCGGTCTCGCCGCGACCTCCCCTGGGCGCTTCAGCGCTCTCTCTAAAAGAGTGTGTACGTCTCCGCGGGCCTCTCATTCCTCAAGCATGTCGCACCACCTGGTGCTTCCGGACGAGTGTGCTGGGTCACAGTCAGAGGACAAGATGTCGATCGCTGCATCGGAGGGCGAGCTAGGCTGCGCTGCCACCATCAGGAAGAGTGGCGTTGCCCGAGTCAGATACAGAGCTGACCGCTATGCTTTCCCAGGCCGCCGAGAGTGTCGGGCTGCACTGGAGGCCTCCGCCTTCTCCCGAACGCTCGAGGCTGGATGATTGGTTCCTGGGGGCGCAGGCCGGGCGTCGGCAGCCGCCTCCGGTTCCATT
>NW_015506061.1:73862-77121 GCF_001515645.1 Sinocyclocheilus grahami | reverse complement strand
AAGCACGACTTGGTCATCAGGTTTCTCAGAGGGGCAAGGAGGTTAAATCCTCCGCGCCCTCACCTGTTACCCTCTTGGGATCTCCTCTCGGACCTGACGGCCCTGAAGGAGGAGGCCTTCGAGCCTTTGCAGTCAGTAGAGCTTAAGATCCTGTCAGTAAAGACAGCGCTCCTCACCGCACTGGCCTCGGCCAAGAGGGTAGGGGACCTGCAGGCATTCTCGGCGACGATTCGTGCCCAGAATTCAAGACGGGTAACTCTCACATTGTCCTGAGACCCCGACCCGCACGGTACGGCTCCCCTCACGGTAAGCCCGTGTCTTTCCCTGGCAGTCGTTCACTGCCATCTCTGCTGCGTAGTTATCTCACCCCAGGCGGGTTGAGTCTACCACAGGGCACTGGAGGGGGTTAGCAATAGTGGCGTTTTCCATACGGATCCCAATTCGTCAGTCACGACTGACGTAACGTAGAATGTGACTGACTGAAAGGGAACGTCTAGGTTACTTGTGTAACCCTCGTTCCCTGAAGGAGGGAACGGAGACGTTACGTTCCGTCGCCACGGTTGCTGTACCACCGCTGTACGGCCGGGGCACGCAGTCTCGGCTCCTCAGCGAAAAACTGATGTGCATTTGCACGCGTTCTCCTTTTATACCTGCGCTGTGGGGCGGGGTGCACGTGGCGAAACACGCACGCCAACTGTCATTGGCTTGTTTAGTTAACACTCGAAGGTGATCGGGCGAGATCCCAATTCATCAGTCACGACTGACGTAATGTCTCCGTTCCCTCCTTCACGAAACGAGGGTTACACAAGTAACCTAGACGTTTCATATGACTAACAAAATAAATAAATAAAAAATGGACATGGTTATCAGTACATAGTTTAAACTTTGGTTTGTCTCTCACCCTAAGGTATTGTATGGCTTTGTAAGACTCACAATACAGCTATTATGTCATTCATGTACAGTTTAATTTCTATTCATTCATTTACTTAATTATTTTCCAATTCAACCTATGTTCGAATTGACTTTTTTTTTATGGAAAAGTGCATGCTGAATATTCTGCCCTAATGTCTTCTTATGTGCTGAGGTGATAAAGTCAAAAAGTTTGGAAGAACATGAGTAAATGATGACAAAATGTCCATTTGTTGGATGAACAATTTCTTTAGACCTAGGAAAATAAACTAGTTTTTTAACTGTCAGGCCACTTTGTTCCATTTTTGAGTAAAACGCGAAGGGTATTTTCCCAAGGTGATGCAATATTCCCATTTGTCCATTTAGACAGATTGACAGATCTGCAAAACTTAGACTTACACTGACTGAAATATATTTGTCTTGCTTGGCATGTGTGTGAGCAGTAGAGCAGAAAATGGAAGCTAAATTTTGGCCCACCACACCCCCTGTCCTCCACCCCCTTTACAAAACAGAAGGGTATGTAGAACATGCAAAGTGGAAAAGCTTCCTCTCAGCTCTTTGCCTTTAAAAATAACAGCCATTTTGGTTAAAAGGGCTGAGCAGAGAGCCAGTGATGTATAACCAAGACCTTGCATTTAATTAAGCTGGCCTCTTCCACTTTTCTGCAAGCATGCATAATCATTTCATACACTGTGATATCATCTGCCTAATGCGCTATTTTACCATACAGTTAAACCTGGGCGATAAATCTCGCGCCGCTTTCTTTTAATAGATGCAGACTGAATAATGCGTGCATTAGATTACTGGCCCAGCGTTGTGTGTGAGAGGAAATGCTTTACAATGATTAGGGCCACCTCTCCCAGCGGACACCATCTTTATGCCCCCGCTGAGCTCCTGGCCAATTGTTTGTTTCATTTCTTCTGCATCAGATAATGCATTCGATGCACAACACACATGAATATCTGCATGTGAAATGTATCCTGGCACTGCACAAGTGAGGGTTTGCCCTGCCTTCTAGTTTAAGTCTGAATAAAGTTTTTTTAATGGTGAATGACACTGCATGACAAATGATATTGTCTTGTAGGTCAAGAGTTGACAACACTCTTATCTCTGCTTCCTTCAAGCATAGCTGCCCTTTTTTTTTAGCATTTGCGCTCCTGCAAAGGGCTTTGTTTGCAAATGTGGTAAACATGCTTCATCTTATTATGGTAATTACAAACAAAATACAGAAGTCATTTGGTGGCAGTTATTAACCCCTGAAATTCTATTTCACATTTTATTTCCACACTGATTATTTTTCTAGATTCTGCCGATATGACATATCACGGTGGGCCACGGTCGCAATGCTCCGCCGTCCTGCTCATAAGATTTTGAGAACAGTACGGATTTGTTAATTACCACTTCGACATCTGTCTTCTGTGTGGGAAGGATTAGCAAGGAATAACTGCCATATTCTGATATCCCCCCCGATTTACACAGATTATGACAAACGTTAAAACAGCTCCATTAATATCAGTGAATACCAGGTCAAACTGAACAGTGCAGTTAAGTAGTTTGCTTTAACATGTTAATCAACATCAAGATTTAAAAATTTTAATGAAAATATAAGCATATATCTTACATATATCTCATTGTCCTTTTTGCCTTTTCTAATTCATGTTAAATAGTCCGTTAACACTTTATTTTGATAGTCCACTTTAGACATTCAACTACCTATAAATAACTTTGCAACTACATGTCATCCAGTCACTGCTGGAAATGGGTCAAATATGCAGAAGATGCTGGAAAACCAAAGCATGTGCAGGAGCTGGAGGATTTTTCTGAAAAACAGTGGCAGTTAAACTGCTCAGAACAATCAAGGGATATATGCAACATAAAAAAAATCATCCAGGTAATGACACGCAGTGTTAAAGGGGTCATATGATGTTGCTAAAAAGAACATTATTTAGTGTATTTGTAATGAAATGTGTTTATGCGGTTTAAGGTTAAAAAAACACATTATTTTCCACATACTGTACATTATTGTTTCTCCTCTATGCCCCGCCTTTCTGGTCGATTTTTAGAAAGCTCATCAGTCTGAAAAGCAAGGTGTGCTGTGATTGGACAGCTATCCAGTGCGTTATGATTGACCGAATACCTTAAGCGTGTGACGGAAATGTTATGCCCCTACCATACTGTGATGATGCCCTGTCAGGCCGGGGCGATGATTCAAAAACATGAAAACCCATTATGGGGACATAATTATGGATTATAATGACTTATACTGTCTTTTTACGCGTTGCGTTGCATCGCGCCGCGTAAACATAAAACCATGTCTGCATTTGTGATCGGAGAAATGACAAACAACAAG
>NW_015506061.1:69928-73353 GCF_001515645.1 Sinocyclocheilus grahami | reverse complement strand
TGCGTTGCATCGCGCCGTGTAAACATAAAACCATGTCTGCATTTGTGATCGGAGAAATGACAATCAACAAGCGCTACTCTACACTGCCCAAAAAACTAGATTTAAATATATAAAATATAAAAACTCTTTAAATTTAAAAAACGTACTTACAGTCTGTGAGTCAGAACAGCCGGCATTACAGTCCTCCATAAAATGTGCTGCACACATCTGAATATTTGGGTTTAAGTGTTCTGGAACAGTGTTGTAAATACAACTTAACCACTGATTTCTAGTCGTGTCCATTTTTGGAAAGCCAAACAAAGTAGTTTTGCTTTCTCAACGAAACACAGCGTCACACACGGTGGCCTAGAGTGAGCGGCAGCGGCCTTGAGTGAGCAGAGCTTGAGAATGGTGCGGCCAGCGGATTCGACGAAGGAGCGTCCGGAGGGCTTGCGGCAATGCTTCGTCCACGGTGAAAGCCGATCCAGTGATCCAGAGCGCAAAGTTGTTGTATTTCCTCAGCAACCATCACGGATCAGCTCCAGGCATGACGAAGCAGATATCGTCCTCTTTTGGAAGACGAAACAAAGTAGTTTCGCTTTCACAACGAAACACACAGCACCTTCACGACATGGCAGCGGCAACAACAATACTACAGTGAGAATAAAAGTTACGCCTTCTTTCTTTGCGTGAACATTTGGGCGCCGTTATGCAAATCTTCCCACATTGCGACGTAGATATGTGGGGGCGTGTTAGAATGAGCCATTTTAGGTAGGTGTGACTGACACTTAACCTTTATAAAGAATATCTCTTTTGATTTGAGACTTTAGTCTTTGCAACTTTACAGATCTTCTTTATGCACCAAGAGCTTGTAACACTCCAAAGAGAAAGGAAAAATTGAAATCGCATCATATGACCCCTTTAAGGTGTCATTTTTCAAAATATAATTTCTTCAGTCTTGTGGAGTATGTAAACATCTGTTATGTGGAATAGTTTATTCAGGACAGTAAAAACAAAAAAAAAGTAAGTAAGTAACATTTTGCATATTCTGCAAGGGGTGTGTAAACTTATGACCAGAACTGTGTTTTAGTTCTCAGAAACAGTAGGATCTCAATAAGGGTGACTTAGTTATTGCCAAACAGTGCTACAATGTTACATTACTGAGCGCTGAAATATTCAAAGACGGAAGAAAATTAAAATTAAAATTTTTAGTCACGTGCAAAGCATGGCCTCCAGTCTTGTGCTAGAGCTCTATGAAATCCAACCAGTGTCTGACTACTGACATTGACAAATTAAGTAATTACATTTATGCAATCTTTGTGCATGGTTAGCCTTTGAATGCTGCCAATGAATGCACAAACTCTGGAGCAGGCTAGTTGAGATATTAGATTGCTTCTGAACTGACAAGTCATTTTCACACCATATGCATATTTAAATTAAGATAAAAGTAGATTTCAGTGTGCACTGGCTTTCAAGCTGTTGGAATCACTTCTATAAAGAAAAATACACACATTGTTTACAGTGGCAAGAAGATTAGTTTCATATAGCACAACCAGTGGTGGAAAGAGTACTGAAAAAATATACTCAAGTAAAAGTACCATTACCTTCCAAAAAATGTAGTGCGAGTAGAGTAAAAGTACTTCAAAAACTACTTGAGTAAGAGTAAAAGAGTAGCCTATTTAAAAGTACTCATGAGTATTGAGTAGTGAGTACTGAGCTGTGGATTCTACCCCCTCATAATAAACGCTGTACACCACAATTGATACATTTTAAAAACGTTGTACATTCTGTAATTCCCATTATCTTGTTTGTCATAAAGAATAAAAAATATCTATCATCCAGCAGTTTTAATTTTGACTGCCAACTCTTTAAAATACATTAAAACAGCACGGAATCTTGTTTGTCATAAAGAATAAAAAATATCTATCATCCAGCAGTTTTAATTTTGACTGCCAACTCTTTAAAATACATTAAAAAAGCACGAAAACAGTATTCAGTTGAAGAAAAGATGAAAGTTATTCTCAGTACAATCATCCCCATTTAAATCATAAAGTTTGAAAAAAATTTATTTAAAATCATGTGTAAGGCCACTGAGACAGCATGCTGTTGTTGCACATAAAATATTAATGTTTAGAACAGTGCAAATACAAACACCATTAGAAACTCATAGTTCAGCATCACACACCATGATATGGGTTAAAATGAGAGCCCATTTCTCTCCAAAATGATGCCAGTTTTAGCGTTTTGCAATAAAGAAAGAAGAATAACTAAACTTGATAATTTGCCAAAATGCCAACCCCTAAGAGGACCTCAGATGATGCCAACCCTGAAACAACTTACAGAACTACCAAATTTTGAATGCATCTTATAATAATTGCTGTTAATAGTGTTCATCGTATGTTTGATTACGTCTTTAACTGATTTTTCCGTACATTTCTGCCATATGTACATTAACTGACAGTCACCACTGATAAGCTACCACTAAATATTGTAGAAACTTAATTTGCTGTAAAGTTGCTTTGCAACGATTTGTATCGTGAAAAGCACTATACAAATAAACTTGAATTGAATTGAATTGATAACAATTTTAACATAAATGCACATTGTTCTAGAAGGATGGCATCATGCCATACCTTTTACACATTTACTCGAATTGTTATGCTGATAATACAATTTGTAAGGAAAAATGCATTAAATAGCGAAGTATTTCTGGGGAAAATTTTTCAAAGGAAAACACACACACGCCCATGCATGTCTCTTTGCTGAGCCGCGGCGGTCTCGGTGAATCGGCAGCATCCACAACTGAACGGAACTAAAAGTGTTGAACTTGAAAATTGTTTATGCATGAGTGCACTTGCTAATTGAAGGCGGATTGTATAAAATTTATTTTTATGCCCACTCGGTTTATTAACGAGCTGCAGTTTTATTACATCACGCACTGGCACAGATACAGTCTATTAACGCCATGGGTCATGATTGGTGCAGATTGGTCCTCAATTTGTGTTTCCAACACACTTTTTCACAGCGCGCATCACACGCTCAAACTCATCAAAAGTCAACAAGTTCAACAAGCAACAACGACTTATCCGAGTGACTGCTGCAGAACGCATGCGAGAGAGGCAGCGCAGATCGTGCGTCTCATAACGTGGCACTTGCGGGAGTTAACACTTAACACTATACGCAATACCCGCAACCTCACACCAAATTTCAGGCGTGTAAAGTGCACTTGCTAAATGAAGGCGGATTGTATAAAATGGATTAAAAAAAAACATTTATTAACGAGCTGCAGTTTTATTACATCACGCACTGGCACAGATACAGTCTATTAACGCCATGGGTCATGATTGGTGCAGATTGGTCCTCAATTTGTGTTTCCAACACACTTTTTCACAGCGCGCATCACGCGCTCAAACTCATCAAAAGTCAACAAGTTCAACAAGCAACAA
>NW_015506061.1:41985-69422 GCF_001515645.1 Sinocyclocheilus grahami | reverse complement strand
GTTTCCAACACACTTTTTCACATCACGCGCTCAAACTCATCAAAAGTCAACAAGTTCAACAAGCAACAACGACTTATCCGAGTGACTGCTGCAGAACGCATGCGAGAGAGGCAGCGCAGATCGTGCGTCTCATAACGTGGCACTTGCGGGAGTTAACACTTAACACTATACGCAATACCCGCAACCTCACACCAAATTTCAGGCGTGTAAATAGGCAAGCATATATACAAATCATTTAGTAAGCAGAAATCCGAAATTTACCTTAACATATTAAGTTAGAGAAAGATGCGACTGAATTGATGCTTGAAGAATGCGCTTCCAGCAGCCATGATAAACAGTTGGCGGTTAAAGTTTTCTATGCACAATTTGATTTGACGGAAGTCACGAGACCTATTACTCTCCATTTAATCACATTGATGGATAAAAATAAAATTAAAATAAGCATGTAACGACCACAAACGGAGGAAAATAGCGGAGTAAAAGTACCGATACATCACTTAAAATGTACTCAAGTAAAAGTAAAAGTACACAATTTTTAAACTACTCAAAAAAGTACAATTACTGATAAAAACTACTTAATTACTGTAACGTGAGTATTTGTAATTCGTTACTTCACACCCCTGAGCACAACCTACCAAAGAGTTATAAAAAAGTGCATGAGATAAATCAATATGAGGTCGTTTAGTGCGGAGTAAATTAAGTTTGTCCCACAGAGATGAATAATAGCCCAAATTTTGTGTTGAGAAGTATGCAACTTCTCTAAGCAGCTGGCTTGATGATTTTTACTTGGCAGATGGATATGAAAACATTGACAATGCTTTTAACAACTATTTGAAGTTTTGAGACTTTTGAAAGTTGCAGCACAATAGCAAGGCAGAGTCTTGAAACAGAATGTATTAAAGAATGCATTAATTTTCCTGTCAGTGTCGTATAACATGTTTTAACAAGATCACAGTTGTTATAATGTAATGACTACTGCAACCCCCAAGTGCCCCTCGTATAATTCACATGCATGGCAGAGATACAATAGAATCTTTTACGCGGCAGTGCTTGGAGGAGGGTGGAAAGAGAGTCTTAGCTTCGGGAAGCCAGAAATGAGGCTTAACAAAGTCATGTTTTATCAGCATGAATATATGCTGGAATTACACAGCTTCAGTTGAACAAATATCTCTGGGGTTCATTTCCACTGTTGCTAGGGGTTGCCAGCCCTCTTATACAGTAATAGAGAGTCATTGCATATTTAAGAAAACAGAATTGTGTTCAACTTGACCATATTTTTTTACACACTGAAAATGCTACAGTATTTAATTGCTTTTGAATTAGATTTGTGAAGTGTAAAACGTGAAAAGTGCAAATTAGAATGAAAAGCAAATGTTGTAAGATGGGCTTTAAATCTAGACACGTAACATTGTATATTTAAATGGTTATTCTTGACAGCAGGATCAAGGAAGATGAAGGCAGCTACTATTCAGACCTGTTTACAGAAAGACAGATATTTGCCACTGAATTTGGCCAAGGACCACTCTGGAGAGATTGCCACACACTAGGCTCATGGAAAACCTGTAGAGGTAAGCCAAACAGATTTAGACTACTGCTTTTTGCCATGTTCAGAGCGTGTGGTCAGTGGGCATGATGTCTGAAGTTGAGACTACATTCAGCGTGTGTGCTTTTTTTTTCTTTTCTTCATTGGTCTGAACAGACAAAACACTTGCCAAACATTCATGTTTGTCTAAACAGGCTTTTACTCAGTCTACTTTGTATCAGTTTCTTGTGGATTTTTACTCTGGATTTGTTGCTATTTTAATTAAAAAGACTAAAACACAAATAACTAAAGCTGAACTGCAGTCTGTTCATCTTGAAATACTTACGTACAGTCACAATTGTGTAGTGCCATTTAGTGTAACTGAATATATGTAAGAGATGACAATACAATTCCTTTATTGACCCTGATCCTTACTAGATATGTAGCTCTGCTTCAATCCCTATTGAGTTTTATACTTAGGAAGTATTTTAAGCCATCATATACTGTCTCTTGGTATTGAAGGTTTTTAAAAAATAAGCAACCAAACTATGCTGATTTATAACTTTCTTATGGCCAGCATCAAATATACACTTTGTGATCCAGCCAAACCCGGAATGCACTGAAAAAAAAAAAGTGTCAGTTTAGTTTATTCACTAATGTGAAATATTAATTAAAAAGAAGTTAAATCTAATTGAAATTTCCCAATAATCTCATGTGCTATGTATATCTGGGCTTATTAGTGTATCATGTTATTAGCTTAGGAACATGCTACTGTCAAACTCTATTGGAAACAACTTTAAGTGTCAGGCCCTGTCACATATGCAGCCTCAGTCCTCCTGGTCCTCCTCTGTGTCTACACTTCGCCACATCGGCTGCTAGATTGGTTATTAGTCTTCTGTGAAGTCTTCAGTGAAAGTTTCGGAAAAAGGGTTCATCAAGGGTGCATGGCGGCTACAAAGGAGGCACTCTTGAGTATGCCACTGAAGCCTAAAATGACAAATTGGACACCTTAGCATCTTGTGGACCACCAGACCACAAATTTATATTAAATGTGCCATTTGGGTCAAAACATTTTTACCAACATAAGTTAGAACAGATAAAATAGTACCACAAAGTCACTGTAGCAAAAATGGCTCAGAAAAACTGCAGTATTATGGAGAGCCGGTTACAGTCAAAGAAAGAACAATAAGTAAAAAAAACAAAAAAACAATAGTATTAAATATATTATCATTATATTTATAAATTAACAGTGACTTTTTTATTAAATACCATAAAACTTGTTCATTGCTAGTTCACCTTATGCAATAACTAATGTTGACAAGTTTAAATTTATTGTAAACTGTTACCATATATTGGATAAAACTTTATTTTACAGTGGCTTCGTTATACATGGTACTAAATGAAGTAATAACAGTAAATTATACATAATTACAAGCAGCGACCATAAACCAAACACTAACACTGTAGTTAGTACATGTAGTGGATTAATATAACACAGTACTTATTTGTGTAATTACACTATAATAATGACACCTTAAAATAAAGTGTAACCTAATATTGTATTAGCCTAATGTACTAGTAATAGGCCATATTAATATGTAGTTAATATTAATATTTATACATATACATACATTTATATTAATACATATTAACAAAGTTTTTAGACTATGAAAATAGACTTAGTGGCAGGATTACTTGAGTCAACACCTGCTAGATGGACTGTCGAACAGATGCAGTTGGTTCTTAGTCAGTACACTGTACATCAGGCTGTTGTTTGTTGTGATATAGGGTTTAAAAACTTATCAGGACAAGTAACAAACCCTGTAACTCTGATGAAGATGGGCTTTGAATGTGTAATCATGTTGTCTGTAGTATGTAAACAGATGTTGCTAATTAGTAATCATTGAATACATCAAGTAATAGTCAATGAACACAATTCACATTGTGGCATGCTGCACATTAATGTGGAGTGTGGAAATCCATGCACAACTGCTGCTTGCAATCAATTTTGGATTTTCCAATTTTATCAGAAAAAAAAAATCTGTGAAAATTAGGAGATTGATATTTATTTATTTAGCTACTATACAAACACTTTACAAATTTACTTGATCTGGGCTCAAATGCATCGTAAGCTAAGTTGATCGTAGGGACTGTAGTACTATGTCAATACTATTAAATGTTAGTGTCTTTTATCATTGTATAGTATCATCATTATCATCATCATGAAATCACAAGTGTCTGTATATTATTGGACATAAATGCAATATTATTGGCATCTGTCATTCTTCGTATATTCCCCACACTTAAGTGCATGTGCTTGCATCTTATTTTCAAATATTTATTTTTACTGAATGTTAGATATGTTGAGATACTACTGTCGCTGTGATGTTACTACATCCCATTCATATACAGTAGCATTCTGTGATCCATCAAGCCAGGAAAGCTTCTGAATCATGTTTCTGAGATGTCTTGTCAGGCTCAACCATGCATCACAGTCTGGCAGCCTGTTAAGGTTTTGGCGAAAGACAAATTTGATTGAATGCAGTTGACTTCCACACAATTACCTCTTCTCTAACATACATGTGTTGAGTAACCCACTCTTTCCTTCAGACAAGTACCTATATAACTTCAAGATAAATGCACCTGCTTTTTATAACATTTGTTTTTGTCTCCAATGTGGACTCCAGTCTTTTCTGACTGTATTAGGATTTATATTTTTTTTCAACAAATGGTCAGTGTTATCAGGATGTTGTCAGGACGTCAAACTAAATGTTATATGAGCCGTTTTATTTAACATTTTACATTGTTGATTGTCACTGTAATCTGTAATCACTGTAAATTTTGTTATTTTCTAGCAATAAACAATTAATTATAAAAATTAATTGATTTAACTTAATAATAATAATAATAAAGAGTAATGGAACACCAAAATGTGCCCTATTTGTGGAAAGTTAAATTACCGTTACATGTTAATTCCCATGTTTGCTCATAGCGGGGCAGCACATTTTTATCCATCTGTTTCTCTCTTACTTCTTTTTTATCTTTCATCCACTTCTCAGCAGTGTTTCCACCCCAGACATTTCCTGTCACAGCCCGTGAGCGACAACGCGTTGATGGAGCCCTCCAGGAATTCAAAATGCCAGGGTGGCATTTTCTTTCAAGCAATTGGTTTCCTCAATAATAAAGAAGTGGAGTCATTTTAACAGCCCGCCGCAAGTATGTTAGTAGTCTTTCCTGTCTTTCTACACCCCTCAAGCAGTGTGTGTAGCTTTGGGTTACAACTGATCATTAAAATTCACACCCTCATCGTTACAACAACCATAAATGGAGCCAGATTGTTAACAGCACGCATGTCCCCTTAAATGAAGAAGACCCTTGTGTGAAATGTCAAAAGTGATGTTTTATGCATGCTACTGTGCCTATTAAAACTAATACCAAATTTAAATTAATGTATGGTATAACATGCAGATTTAAACAGCAATTAGCAATCAAATTTATGAGAGCCTGGAGGAGATGTCTGGCAATCAATTTCACGTTAATAAACACTTAGCATGGCATGTATTGGAGCCCTCCAGGAATTCAAAATGCCAGGGTGGCATTTTCTTTCAAGCAATTGGTTTCCTCAATAATAAAGAAGTGGAGTCATTTTAACAGCCCGCCGCAAGTATGTTAGTAGTCTTTCCTGTCTTTCTACACCCCTCAAGCAGTGTGTGTAGCTTTGGGTTACAACTGATCATTAAAATTCACACCCTCATCGTTACAACAACCATAAATGGAGCCAGATTGTTAACAGCACGCATGTCCCCTTAAATGAAGAAGACCCTTGTGTGAAATGTCAAAAGTGATGTTTTATGCATGCTACTGTGCCTATTAAAACTAATACCAAATTTAAATTAATGTATGGTATAACATGCAGATTTAAACAGCAATTAGCAATCAAATTTATGAGAGCCTGGAGGAGATGTCTGGCAATCAATTTCACGTTAATAAACACTTAGCATGGCATGTATTTTATCTATCTCTCTATCTATCTATCTATCTATCTATCTATCTATCTATCTATCTATCTATCTATCATCAGATTTCTCATGAAATAGCACAGAGCAAAAAAAAAATATATATATATATCTCTTTAACAACAGGGCAGTTGTTAAACAAACACAAAGTCTCAATTTACCAGCACATGGTAAACTGAATGGTTTTCTGCTAGCCATCAAATCTTTGTTTTTTCTACAGACCATTGATTACACTTTATTTTGATTCACTTTAGACACTCTACTAACTGTAAGTAACTTTGCAACTACATGTCAACTAGCAGTCATTATAGTATTAGTAGACTGTCTGCTTAATATCTACTATCTATCTCTCTATCTATCTATCTATCTATCTATCTATCTATCATCAGATTTCTCATGAAATAGCACAGAGCAAAAAAAATATATATATATATATCTCTTTAACAACAGGGCAGTTGTTAAACAAACACAAAGTCTCAATTTACCAGCACATGGTAAACTGAATGGTTTTCTGCTAGCCATCAAATCTTTGTTTTTTCTACAGACCATTGATTACACTTTATTTTGATTCACTTTAGACACTCTACTAACTGTAAGTAACTTTGCAACTACATGTCAACTAACTCTCATTAGAGCATTATAGATTCTTAGGTTAGATTTAGTAGAAAAGTTGCCGTACTTGCAAAGTTACTTATAGTTAGTAGAACGCCTGTTGAGCGACCATCAAAATAAAGTGTTAGTAGATATTAAGCAGACAGTCTACTAATACTATAATGACTGCTAGTTGACATGTAGTTGCAAAGTTATTTATAGGTAGTTGAATGTCTAAAGTGAACCATTTTCTGAAGAACAGACAATAAAAAATGGCCTCCTGTCACTTTTAAGATAATTACACCTTGATAATTACATTACATTTGTAGAGAACGAAATGTTAAGTACCATGAATTGGAAGCGAATACTGATAGTGAAACATTATGTTATCCAGTCACATTAGCATACTGAAACAAACTGTTGTATAGTATCCCTTATCCATTGTATAGTATCCCACACAGTGCATACAAAACCAAATCCATTCATTCACATTCAGTAGCATTATACAGCTCCAGTATGATATAGTTCCACTCTTTCTACAATGTTTATCAACATTTTTAAGTTTCACAATGTGTTACATGCATTTTAACTTTGCAAAGATCATTTTTTCCCTTGCACAAAAATGACGACTATGGACAAAAAACTTGTAAGTCCTCAGAGCTGATACAATATTCATCCATAAAGATGCCTTCGTATTTGTACGATTTTCATGATTTGCTCGCTAGGCCAGACAGAAAACTTGACAAGTTCCACAAGCCCACGTCTTTACCCTTTGATGCGGACAGTGGTTAAATTACTCGTGCACTGGAAAGGGCCTTCGGGTAGCTTTAAAATAGCCAAGGATATTATAATGACTCAATGCTTATTGTACCATGTAATACACCATTTATTTTTCTTTCCTTTTTTCTTTCTTTTGCTTTACAACTAAAACATGTCAAATGGGAGTCTTTAATTACCAAAAATGGCTTCTGTTTATGCCCTTGAATGGTGTTGACACTGACCACATACCAAGAGTATGCATGTGTCTATTTGCGAATGCTTGAGCAATGTGTCAGACTACATGGGCTGTTTTCATGGGGGATGTGTGAATGTACTGCAATGCATTGTGGGATGCTTTCAGTGGGTGGGGCTATGGCAATGCGGGTCGGGCCTGTAGCAGGTATGATTCATCAGGGCACATAATTGACCCTGTGGGAGGCATGATGGAGGAGACCATGGTGTGCTCATCTTTTTTTCTGCTCTTCTTTTCCTTTTTGTTTTACTGTTTCCCTGTTTTAGCTCACTTTCTATTAGTATTTTTTTTGCCTCTTTTTATGTGTTCACAGGAACATAGCCATTGAATATTAACACACAGACACACACACTCTCAGTCACATTTCTGCAACATCTGATTTTAATGATGGTCAGGCTGTCTGAGCATTTGCAGAAATATACAATCATAAAAACACACTACATCCTAATGACATAGTAATCACTATATATAAAAAAATAATATACTGGATGTCATCAAAGTGTTTTATGTGTATATTCTGATCATTACTCTGAATAATACATTATGTGTGAATTATTTTATATTCATATAAAATATATATGTATATAAATATTATGTAGTTATATACTATACTTGGAATATTATTATTACACAAAACAGCAAAAAAAATGTGAATTTAGTTTTATAGTTACAATATTTATAAGAAAGAAATACTATAACAGTTAATATATTACTAATTATATTTTTATGTTTACAGAAAATAAATTATGCTTGCCCATGCAGAACTCACTGTCATTATGTTAGCGGGTGGTTTTGGGTGGTTTTTAGTGTGTTCCTATGCGGTTGTTAATACTTAGGTACACTCTGTGTGAGCAATATTCGTATGTGACAGTAATAGTGGTATTTGCATTAGCAAATACCATTGATTACTTAATAAAATAATACTTTTTATAAGAATTAATGTTCAGTACTTGTTAATCTACAGGTTTAAGTACGAATCTCCTAAAGTATTGCAATTATTCTGTGTTTCTACACAAGTTTGAACAATGCATCTGTGGATCTAACATGGAGGAACAAACGTATGTCGAGTAGCATCCAGAGGAGGGAGCCAGCGGACAGAACAAAGCCCTCCCCATATCATTCATTAAACAGTCATTACAAACCGTTTTTGTCATCATATCATATTGCTTGATATTAATTTGTACAGCTGCAGTACAGCGTGAGTACCATTCTGCTATCACTAACCTCAACTAACCATATATTTCCTGCTTTTCGAAACAAACACAATCTCGTGTATAAGGATGACATTTGTAACTGATACTTTGACGATATTTTGCTGGGAGATGCTAATATAAAAAGGCAGCGACTGCATGACTCACTAGTGGGAATGCAGACCTAATTTCGGTTGTGTTCGTGCATTCATCACACAAGGCTCGCTATAAATAAACAAATCAACTATAAGAACTTGGTTTGTGTCCCTGCGTTTATGTTTTCGATCTCCTCTGCGAGTAATACCAGCTCGAGCTGTGAGGTGCCAGTCTGGGGTCTTGACAGCAACTCAGACATAGATGTCGTGTGGTGGGAAGCCCATCTAGATGAAGATTAATATCACAGACAACAAGCAGGTCGGGGCAGAGCTGCAGAAGTTGATTTGCTCAGATATACACAGAGAAACAGACACCCAAATAAAAATTGAATAGGCTGCTAACCACAACAAACATCTAGAACATTGATTGTAGCCAAGCAGAGAATAAATCATGCCATGGCAGGAAATCAATTGAGTGAATGTAGAAACATCTATGCACATATTTACATTCATATTAACTCAGATGGGAACTGCAGGTACAGTGGCAGAGGTTAAACATCCTCTCAGAAATAATGCCACCCAGCCAGGCCTGGGACAGCAAAACAGTGCTACATTTCTAGACATAAAATTCACTGATTCAGAAGTGTGTGTCTTTTTGTTCATTACATACATTTTTACCTGTATGTGTATGTGTGTGTCTTCTAGTACAGTCATGTGAACTTCTACTGAAGTACTGACTACAGAAAAAAAGTCTTAAAGGGATAGTTCACCCAAAAATGAAAATTTGATGTTTATCTGCTTACCCCCAGGGCATTCAAGATGTAGGTGACTTTGTTTCTTCAGCAGAACACAAACAAATATTTTTCAAATATTTTTGTTGCTGTCTGTCAGTCTTGTAATGGAGGTGAATGGGAATCACGGATTTGAGAGTCAAAAAAACATACACAAACAAAACCAAATTAAAACCTGTGGCTCGATACATTGATGTGTAAAGACACGAAACGATCGGTCTGTGCAAGAAACTGAACAGTATTTATATCGTTTTTTACCTCTGATTCACGCAATGTCCGAACTGTTCGAACTGTCCTGAGCGGCGGCGCATCCTCCTGAGTGCGTTCTCAACAGTGTGTTAACAAGAGGGGTTGTGTGAGTTTTTGAGTGTTCTTCTTAATGCTTTATGGCAGATTGCTGACTTAAAAGTGCATTACCACCACCTATCTCTCAAATGGACCACTGACACTCTATCTACAATCTCAATTAGGAGTGTCAATCTGCGATCTGGGTCTGCGATCCGTTCGGACTTTGCGTGAATCAGAGGTAAAAAACAATATAAATACTGTTCAGTTTCTTGCACAGACCGATCGTTTTGTGTCTTTACACATCAATGTATCGTCACGAGCCGCAGTGTTTAATTTGGTTTTGTTTGCGTAGGGTTTTTTTTTACTCTCAAAGCCGTGATTCCCATTCACCTCCATTATAAGACTGACAGACTGCAATGGTTTGAGTTAAAAATCTTTGTTTGTGTTCTACTGAAGAAACAAAGTCACCTACATCTTGGATGCCCTGGGGTAAGCAGATAAACATCACATTTTCATTTTTGGGTGAACTATCCCTTTAAGAGAGTCAGACAGCAAAAATAAAAAGTACCATTTAGTACCATCTTGGCTCAAAAAAATAATCAGCTGAGCTTTTTATGGGCTCGGAATATATGTGTAACAAGATGTACAAAAGTGGTTTCAGATTACATATTTCTTAATACTAATGTCAAAATGGTCTGGATCAGACTGTTCTCGGACATGTTGGTCTGGATAGGCCTACACACTATTTTGCAACTAGGTATAGTAGTAATGTGGTTTCAGAGGAAAGGTCTTTTCTTATGAATATATTATAATATAATATAAGGTATTTATGAATATTTATGTAACAGTTATAAGATTAGAAATTGTGTTATAGATAGATAAGACTGTAATAGTGCAGTGTATACACAACTGTCCTTGCCCCTGTGTTTCAGCTTAAAATGCATAAATAAACACCATGGACAGACCTAATTTCTCTGGGAGGTTTCAAGATACCAATCGTGTTTGTTTGTTAATGAGAGGGGTTGTGTGAGTTTACCTTTGCATGTCTCTGTGTTTGCATGTCTGTACTTGTGCATTATTATTATTATTATTATTATCATTATCTTATCTTTGCAATTAGATGAAGGGATTTCAGATATCTCGGACTTTCATATTTTTGTCTGTTAAGGAAAATACTACTATCCAGCAGATACATTTCTAGATCATAAATACACATTCCCTGCCCTTGAGTAGCAAGTTAAAGATATACGTATACATGGTCTCGTATAGGACATGCTTTGGCAATTCCGTTTCCATGAGCTCATCTCTCCTGAAGGATCCATGATATTGTTTGTACGTGTGAGTGAGTGAGTGAGTGAGTGACACGACAGACAGTATACATTATCCTTAAGGTCACATCAATGAAGTGTTACACATTCTTACACACGTAGAAGACGCATCGCACACACCGCAAACTCACCGCAGTACACGATCAGAAGCGCCGTCAACAACAGCACAGCCCAGAAAGTTGTCGACATCCTCGGCCAGTTAATCGCATCCTTACGCTTACTCGATCTGACCGCAGGAGCCATGGAAACGCGTGTAGTGAAATCGGAGATAAATTCAGCGTTACAAACCCTCCCGTCCTCTGAGGAAACGTCTCTCTCCACGAGTGATTCTTAAAAAAGACATTCTGAAAACGGACCGCTCATTTCCATAGCCCCTCAGTAGTCTTTAAGTCCAGTAAATCGAAAATAAAGTCTCTAGTTGACGCGTGATCGATTCAGTGTTCAAACGTATAATCCAAAAAAAGGCACGTGAATTCAGATTTAGTCATAAATATTAAACTGACGACTGCTCAGTTTCCGTCACGTCAAACCTCCGTATAAACTATCCAAAATATACTCGGTAAAGATTCAATCATTTATGTCGCAACGCCGTGAAAACTAGCTAAAGAACTGCTCAGTTGGTCTGTGAGGACGTGTTTGATTTCTCTCAGACTCCCAGAAAAAAAGATCCCACCGCAAATCTTCTGGATTTGGAAAATATTCGCTAAGAGGGGATCGATGTCCCGATCAAGAGAGGAATATAAAAAGAGCTGTGAGCAGATGAAATGGAAAGATCTAGAGAGCACTGAAGCTGCGCAGACCGATAGGCTACATGAACTGAAACTTCGTGCCGCCTCAACTTTTACTTGCGAGCGACGACGCGAAAAACACTCTCCCGTTATAATTAAGGAACCTGTTTAATCTCTCAATGCAGACGTCTTCCTTGATTACAACTGGAAGGTTCTCCTTTTGACGCGTCAAGCTGGAGAGCAGACGTGTATGTTTTTAATTTGGCATACATATTATTTTACCCCCATCACATTTGTATCTTTATCTTTTATTTTATCAATCAGTCTCGTATGCTGCATTATTCGTGATGTGCGGTTAACAGGTTTTGTGTGTGTGTGTGTGTGTGTGTGCGCGCGCACTGGTTTGGGTGGTTCATGAGGACACAAATTTGTATAATGGCATGGGTATGACACAGGTATTACCAGTGTTGGGGAAAGTTACTTTTAAAAGTCATGCATTACAATATTGCGTTACTCCCTTAAAAAAGTAACTAATTACGTTACTTAGTTACTTTTTATGGAAAATAATGCGTTATATTACTTTTGCTGGGAAAACAAAGTAACTGGCATTACTTTTTTGAAAAAGTAACTCAGATATTTTCTTGTAAATTAAAAAAGTAATGCGTTACTTTACTAGTTACTTGAAAAAAGTAATCTGATTACGTAACTCGCGTTACTTGTAATGCGTTACCCCCAACACTGGGTATTACTATATGAATGTGGTTTATGAGGACATTACCTGTGTCCCTGTAATTCAAAAGGCTTAAAAAACATACTAAATGGTGTTTTTTTTTTAATCTAAAAATGCACAAAGTGTAGGGTTGGTGTAGGGCGAAAATACAGTTTGTACAGTATAAAGACCATTAAGCCTATGGAGAGTCCCCGTAAACCACCAGTACCAAAGTGTGTGTGTGTGTGTGTGTGTGTGTGTGTGTGTGTGTGTGTGTGTGTTTAAATCAAACGTAAAAAAAAAAAAAAAAAACTCAGAGCAGAGGACAGCTTTGAGGAACTTTTCAGCACCAAAGGATCTGGACAGCTCCCACCCACACTACAGTCATTACAAAGTGGCCATATTAGGAATCTTAGTCACTTGCAATGCAAAAAAATTGTGTATACACACACACACACACAGACAGACAGACAGACAGACAGACAGACAGACAGACAGATAGATAGATAGATAGATAGATAGATAGATAGATAGATAGATAGATAGATAGATAGATAGAGAGAGAGATAGATGTACTGTACACCATAAAACAGAGGGCCACCATTTTTTTTTACCTTAAAGAGACATTTATACCTTGTGTCATAACATTGGTGTCAATCCAATTCAAATATTCTTCAGGTGTCAGATAAGACAAATGTATTCTAGATATGGCCAATTTCTAATGAGTGTAGAATTACAATAGCGGGAGCTGTTCATGTTGTGTGGTGCTGAAACCTGTTTTACTAGAAGCTTTACTATAAGCAGTGTGTGTGGGTTAAATAAAATTTGAAATGTATTTTACTTTATATTTAACTTATAAATAATTGCAAGAGTACCCACTGAAACTCTATCAATGATATGCACTGCATAAGAATAATTTCCAAGCGGAGACGTGAACTGGATTTAAACATGCCTCATGACTTTACAGGTGCTTTGAGGTGTTTCACCCTTTCCCTGCCTCTTCAAAGTGTGAGTTTCCATTCCACTACATCCCTTTCAGAAATCTGCACTGCTCTGTCTCTCTGTGGTTGCACAGTGCACCCCCCCATATTTTCCCCCCCCCCCCCCCCCCCCCATTCTGACTGCTGCCATTATTTAATTACAAACTTCAGATTTCAAATAAATTGATGGGGAAATAAGATGTCCATTTCAAGATTAGAATTACTAGTTTTACACATTCAACATTGGGGGCTCTAGGACCCTAAACATGACTTGAAGTCAATATCAACGGAACCTGAAGGTTAAATAAAATTTGAAATGTATTTTACTTTATATTTAACTTATAAATAATTGCAAGAGTACCCACTGAAACTCTATCAATGATATGCACTGCATAAGAATAATTTCCAAGCGGAGACGTGAACTGGATTTAAACATGCCTCATGACTTTACAGGTGCTTTGAGGTGTTTCACCCTTTCCCTGCCTCTTCAAAGTGTGAGTTTCCATTCCACTACATCCCTTTCAGAAATCTGCACTGCTCTGTCTCTCTGTGGTTGCACAGTGCACTACTTAGCAGGATGTAGTCGCTTGTGATCGACTGAGCGTTGACCTTTCACATCACTCTTCTTTTGATCTTTCCACACTTCCCCTGTATCAGAATGGAGATTTTTCTTTGAACTCCAGCATTGAGTCTTTCCTTCTCTGTCTTTTCTCTTGTATTTACTGAAATTTTCCAAATCACAAAGACACAAAGCCATACTGTTAGCAAAGCTGAGGCTGCAGTAAGGTCTTTTGGAGAGCGTATTATCAGTGTGCAATTAAAGTTATAGTTCACCACAAAAATGGAAATACTGCCATGATTTAATCACCTTCATGTTATTCCAAACCTGTATGAATTCCTTTGTTACCTGGAACATAAAATGAGATCAGTATAGCTGAAATTATGAGAGCAGTTATAACAGCAGTTTTTAGAATATATGAACAAATTAAATTATATGAATATTTTTATCAGGCAATATCACAGGCATGGAACTTTTCTTCCAATATTGTATTTCAACATTTGATACACTTTTTAACGCTTATTAAATATGTTTTAAGTGTTTTTTTTTAGACTTCAGGGAACTTGATATATCCACAATTTCAACTTTAGAACAATATAATCACTTTTGTATATGACACTTTTAATACTTACTGGTAAAGTTTTGGACACATTTTTGTACTTATTGGCTCTTTATTGTTTAATTTTTATGTCCACCACATAACCACATTTTTGTCACCTCAAACTAAAGTAACAAACAAAGAAAGTGATTAGATATGGTTTAGGCTTGGTACCCATACTTAAAGGAGTGACTGTAGGCCTGCTGGCTTGTACTTTTGCTAGAGGAATTTCAGAGTCTGTCACAGTTGAGTTCACTTCTGAATTCATGCACAGTTTTGTGTAAAATGATTTTGACTGAAATTTCTTTTCATATCAAAATGCTTTATTAAAAAGACTATGTTAGTAAATACTGCTATTTATGTAGTATCATACTAGTAAATTAGTGGTCTAATAAATTAGTGGTATATATATAAATGTCCTTTACTTTTCAAAAATAATAACTTGCACCCCCTCTAAAGTGGCTTTTAACTTTTCAACCCTTCTCTTACAGAACACTGGGGAAAAAATGGTAACCTAAAATGGTTACATCTAAATTAACTGGTTTATATTATTTTTAATATATTTGAATCAACTTAAATGCATTATTCTTTAAGGTAACAATTGCATATTACCATCTTTTACAGTGTGTCTTTATTCTTCATTTATATTTTCATGCTCTATTGAAATTCTGATGAAGACAAAAAAATAAAAAGCTTAATTCATCCTTGCTTTGTAGATACACATGGAGACATTCAGTAGATGCTTTTATGAAGCATAAAATTCCTCTACATGAAGAGGTAATCCTAACCCAACTGTTTTCACCTCGGAGAATGACCCCCCCTATATATAGTCATACCACGTTTTGTTTGTTCTCATTCACAGAACAGGAAAATATCCAGACTGGCCTTTTCTGTATATTATTGATAATGGTTGTGGTAAATTTCCCTCTGTTATAATGTCTTCTCAGAAACAATGCGGCTTGTTTTAAGGGCCATAGTGTGAGTTGTGGAAATAGGGAACCTCTGCCTGTGGTATGAAATAGCATTGTTATTTATTCCAGATCTAATGGAAGCACATTGTCAACATGAGAGCATGTTCTCTGAGGTTTGGGCTGAAATGATTCTTGATTACCTAAGATAAACGGTCTGGTGGTGTGCTGTCTTGCAATATAACAAACATGACTTAGGGTACGTAGTTCGTAACGCATTAGCACCTGTTCACTTGTTACAAGTGCCAGGCTGAAGAGGATGGGAAATAAATATCTCTAAATGATACTACAATTGAAGCATTCTTACTGGACTAACAAGCAAGTTTAACTACTGATCGTTATTTTTGTGGATTCACTATTATACTATAACATTCATTTATTACTGAATCTTGCAGCCTTTACATGACTCGGAAATGCAATGATTATTGACTTGTTTACTTGGGTGGAATTCAGACAGTAATTTCAGCAACAGCTCAATTCTGAAAGCGTAAATTATTGCTAGAAACATCCTGCCAAAAACAAAACAAAATTAGATTTGCCATAACCAGCAAGGGTTTGGATGTTGCAAGCAAGCCAATAAGTGCAAACGTGCAACCAAGCATCACTTTCTGATACCAGCTAAAAATCTACATAATTCTGTCTCGTAGTGCTTCATTTCACAAGCTGCTAGGTATACATGCGTGCAAATGTCTTTAGTATAATTTGTTTCAGATGTTTGCATTGATTGTACTGCGGCCAGTAAATGAACTGGAAATCATGACAGAAATAATTTCTACGAACACTATTGTTGAATAATGAAGTCTGTGTCAACAATGATGTGACTGAGTGGCTTACCTCACAAAAATGTTTTTCTTTTGGAATTAAGAAGAAAAAAACTTTTAATGGGAAACAGACAATAACAATTATCTGCAGGCAAATTCACTTTCTTCTGAATATGGTCCCATTAATTGCATTTACGTAGTTTCAAATGAAGTATGTCGAATGCTTTTAGTCAATGATTCCCAAACCAATTTGCATGGTAATGAATATATTTCATTGGGATCTGAAATGGTCCCTGGATGTGTTTCTGCTCTGGCTGGGAAATTACGAGCAGGTCGTTCACGGGTTTGCAGTGATTACAACCTCCTTCATGTATAAGTGGATATGCATGTGTAAAACTTTAATTGTATTGCTCTACAAGTATAACACCAGAGTTTCAAGGGCTACAACAAACCAGCCAGATCTCACTGTTATACTCGTAGGTATCTGTAAGTAACACTTACAAAAAAGTACATATTTGGATAGATGCTGAAATATGGATATATAAGGATCTATTGACATCTGCAGAAATGTAAATAAATAAATAAAACATTCATTATATCATAAATATATAAATATTTGGAAAGCTCTAACAGTTGAAAATGCATATCAGAGCAAAAAACAAGCCCTGAGGTCAAAAGAACTGCATGTAGTGCTCAGAGACAGGATTGTGTCAAGATTCAGATCTGGGAAGTGTTCAGAAACAAATTCTCATAAGGCTGTTGGTCAGACTGATGACCAAGAAGCTGATGGTCACTCCATGATCATATATGGAAATGGGAGAAACAGAAGGACAAACATCACTGCAACACTCCACCGATCTGGGCTTTATGGCGGTGGGGCCAGACTCAATCCTCTCCTCAGTGAAGACACTTGACAACCTACTTGGAATTTTAAAAACAGCACCTAAATGACTCTCAGACTGTGAGAAACAAGATTTTCTGATCTAATAAACTTCAGTTTCAAGCATCATGTATGGAGGAAAGCAGGCACTGCTCATCACCTGAACACTACCATCCCAACATTGTGGTGGTAGCACCGGCAGTGACTGGGGTACTCGTCACAGTAGAAGGGAACCTCAGTGCAGCAAAATATAGATAGCCTTAATGAAAACCCAGTCCAGAGCATTCAGAACCCCAGACTGGATAGAAGGTTCACATTACAACAGGACAATGACAATGACCCTCTGTGAATTTGACCCTCTGCTTAACTCTGTGAATGTCCTTGAGTGGCCCAGTCACAGCCTGGGCTTGAACCCAATCAAATATTTCTGGAGAAACCTGAAAATGTCTGTCGGCCCCCATCCAACCTGACAGAGCTTGAGAGGTGAAGAGGTGAGGAGAAGAATGGCAGATAATTGCCTAAAGCAGATGTGCAAAGCTTGCCATATCATAGCCAAAAAGACTATAGGATGTTTTTTTTTTTTGCTTTGTCATTATGGTGTAAGGAGTGTAGATTAATGAGAGAAAAAAAAGTAATTTAAAGCAGTTTAACAGATAACAAAACATGCAAAAAATATTTTTGCAAGGTTCACACACACACACAGACACAGACACACACACACACACACACACACACACACACACACACATATATATATATATATATATATATATATATATATATATGATCAATATCACACTCGTAGCAGATCGGAAAAGGCAGAGTGCGTCAGGTAATCACAGTGTGCCGATATACAACCATATCACACTGCTACTAGTGTGATATTGCGTTTGTACACCAGTTTGATGGCAAGAGTGTGTAAATTCCCTCTTTTGTGCATAACATACTCGGTTATAAACGTAACCTCTGTTCCCTGAGATACGGGAATGAGTACTGCATCTGCTAAGACGCTATGGGGAAAATTCCTTTTTCTTCGATGACTGAAGCCTTTTTCAATATCGCAGTGTAACTGAAAGGCCATCAGTTCATGCAGTAATTTAAAAATGAACCAATGGCTCGGCAGCGGAGCTGCACGAGCCTATGGCGATGAAGCCCACCAATATGGGTGGGGCCATCTGGCTATATAAGCGGGCATGTCACCATAGGAATCTCAGGTTACTTTGACTGAAGCGACGACTGAGTTGTGCAGCTGCATTGTACGGCTAGTTACACAGTACTCGTTCCCGTATCTCAGGGAACCGAGGTTATGTTTGTAACCGAGTACATTCCCTATCAATACTTCACTCGTACTGAGTCTGCTAAGATGCAATGGGGAACCAGTACAATCCTGCCGTGCTATGCTTAGAGGAACGGCTCATACTTGCCTTAAGCACCACAAGGGGCCAAGAGGGACAAGTCATTTTGCAGGGAAGCCCCACAGGAGGCAATAGGGCTAAACTCGCAGAGGTCAGCCCAGCCATAAGTAAAAGTTCCAAGAAGAAAACCCCAATAGCCTCGGCACTCTGTGAGGGCCAAGAGCGCAGGCAGGCAAAGCCTAAATACTGGTTTTGCCCTGAGGCAAGACTGAGCCCATTATGCAGAAAGGACCCGGGCTTGTAAGGTCGGGATGTCCAGATTATGGAACTTGGCAAATGTGGACGGCGAGGCCCAGCCAGCCGCTGCACAGATCTCTGCAATGGACAAACCACTAGACCAAGCCCAAAGCGAGGCCATGCCTCTAGTCAAATGGGCTCTTACTCCCATGGGGCAATGTAGGCCCAAAGAGGAGTATGCTAGTGCAATAGCATCAACTACCCATTTTGAGAGTCTCTGCTTAGTGACCGGAAACCCTCTGGTGCAACCACCAAAGCATATAAAGAGTTGTTCTGACTGCCTGATTGGGGCGGAACTCTCAATATAGATCCTCAATGCCCTGACCGGGCAGAGTAAGTTCAACTCCTGGTCATCCTCCGAGGGAGAAAGTGCCGATAGAGTTGAGAGCACCTTAGGTATGTACCCGAGCCTTGGTTTCAGGACGACCTTAGAGTCGTTAGGCGCAAATTCCAGGCAAGAGGGGCTCACAGAGAGCCCCTGTAGATCTCCCATCCACTTTACTGATGCTAATGCCAGTAGCAGAATGTTTTTTAACATCAGGGGATAAAGGTCAACTGATTGTATCGGCTCAAAGGGGGGGGGGGGTTCTTTAGAGCCCTCAGCACCGTGGACAGATCCCATGAGGGACTGTGGCAGGGCAAGGCGGGTTAAGTCTCCTAGACCCCTTCAAGAAGCGAACAACCAGGAACAACCTAGGAGCGTGATAGGCTGCTATGGCTGCCTACATAGACCTTGAGCATGGAAGGGGAATGGCCCTTGTCCAACAGCTCTTGCAGGAAGGACAATATCAGATATATGTCACATGAAGCTGGGTCTTCGCCGTGGGTCGTGCACCAGGCGGAGAAGACAGACCATTTAGGGCATAGAGGCATCTCGTGGATGGTGCTCTAGCCTGAGATATTGTATTTAAAACACTCTCGGGGAGGTCCGCAGGCTTCCATCGAGAGGCCAGAGGTGCAGGGCCCACAGCTCGGGCTGGGGCTGGCAAATCATTCTGTTCGCCTGAGAGAGGAGGTCTTGTCTCAGGGGAATGGGCCATGGAGCTGCTACAAGCAGCTGGGACAGTTGATTTGCCTGATTACCTGCAGGATCAGGGCGATCAGGGGAAAAGCGTAAAGGAGGTGGTTGGGCCAGTTATGGGCCAACGTGTCTGTGTCCTTCGAAAAATAAATTGAGCAATGAGAGTTGTCTTTTGAGGCAAAGAGGTCGACCTCTGCCTTGCCAAAGATCTCCCAGATTTTCTGAACCGTTTGGGGGTGGAGCATCCACTCTTCTGAGGGGACATTGCTCCGAGACAGTATGTCTGCTCCTTGGTTCAACCTGCCCGGGACATGCGTCACTCTCAGCGAATGCAAGTTAAGCTGAGCCCATTCCAGGAAGTGCTCTAACAGAGTAAAGAGGCGCCTCGAGGAAAGTCCTCCCTGGCGATTTATGTAGGACACTACCATCATGCTGTCCGATCGGACTAGGATGTGGTGTCCCCTCAGGTCTGGCAAGAAGGTGCGAAGGCCCAAACACACTACCAGCATCTCCAGGCAGTTGATGTGTAGCCGTCCTTCTTCTTTCGACCAGAGGCCAAAAGCTGGTTTGCCTGCGCACAGCGCTCGCCAACCCGTGTTGGAAGCGTCTGTCGAGACTACCTTCCTTCTGCAAACTAGGCCACAAGACCTAGCATGTTCTGCCGTCGGCTCCTGGAACTGAACAGGGTGCTTGGAGGCATAACAGAGGCTGTTTGGGGGGTGGTCCAGCTGTAGCGAGACTTGGCCCCCTCCTCTTCCTTTCCCGCAGATCACGCAGATGCCTGAGGTGCTGGGTCCAGCACTAACTTGGGCCTGGGGTCCCTGACTCTTTGGAAATGGGTAGCATCTGGCAGAGAGAGAGCGCTGGCGAGGCTCAGGCTTGGGAGCCGCCTAAGCGACTGGAGGCGTGGGCTTCATGGGCTGCTGAGTCGGCACTGACTTGGGGCAACTAGAAGCAGCCGTAGAGCTGGAGCGCTTGGGTAGGAAGTGTCGCGTGGCCTGGGACGACTTCTGTGCATCAGTGAAGTGCTTGGCGAATACCTCAACCGCGGGTCCGAACAGACCAGAGGGGGGGAGTCCAGGAAGGGGACCTTTTCCACATCCTTAATTTCCATTAAGGTCAACCATAAGTGGCGCTCGAGCACCACTAAGCTGGTCATTGACATGCCAATGGCCTGGGCCGTGGTCTTGGTGGCACGTAAAGCCAGGTCGGTCTCGCTGCGCAGCTCCTTGAAAGCTGAGAGGTCTGGGCCGGACTCATCCATGCTTTGGGAGAGTTTGGCCTCATAGACCTGTAGGACCACAATATAATGACGCACCAAGGCTGCCGGTGTGAGATCGCTCGTCTCAGGGCACCGAGGTCCTCTGTCTTGCTGTTTTTTCCTCGCAGGTTCCAGGGAGGAAGAAAATGGGAGGGCGTGATGGGCGGGGTCGCTTTCTGGAAAGAAAGCTAGCTGCGAGCACAGAGATGAGAGACTCATATCCTCGCAATGATTTGAAAAAATGAAAAAATTTGTTCTTGCAAGATCGCCGGATGGTGGCAGGGGATCAGGAAGACCGGCGCTGCTGCGGGTGCTGAAGGCGGCTGCGAGAAGTGGCGAGATCAGTCGAGCAGAGGGGTCTTGATCCACTGCGATTGTCATTGTTGTTGAAGAAGAAGAAATCTGAGAATCCTATGGCGATATGCCCGCTTATGTAGCCAGATGGCCTCGCCCATATTGGTGGGTTCTGGCGGGTTTCATCACCATTGGCTTGTGCAGCTCCACTGCATCTTAAGGTGTTGTTGAAAGTAAAAATAACTTCCTTGTTTCAGGAAATTCCTGCTTAAGTCTGCCATCTAATTGTGGAACACTGTAACTAAAATCACCATCATGAACAGGCACAGACCCAAAACGAATTACAGTATATCTCATGTTTAACCACTACAGAAAAACATCAGAGCCAATGGCGAATTTCCAAAGAACTGGCCAAGGTAAGGCTGTTCTCGGCGGGTTCGTGAGCGGGTTTGAAGCAAATTATTAAGTTATCTTTATTAACAAACCGCATATTTGACGTCTAAACAAGTACATTCTCGCCTAAAAAACTCTTAAAATTAAATTCCGTGACACAAAAACAGTATTATTTATAAAATTATAATGGATTTGGGCATCCGTCATGACAGTCGCCATGAGAAATACCGCAAGCGGAGTGATACAAATGGTGAAACGGTTGGAGTTCCAATATCCCTAGAATATCACACTCCTCTCAGTCAATCAGATTCGAGGACTAGAAATAACAGTTGTGTATATATATATATATATATATATATATATATATATATGCTACATTCAACCTAAGAAGACATATGTAAATTACATATGAATATTCATGAGTTAATGTTGAAAGAACATATGAATTTCACCACATTTTCAGGTTGTTGAAGCAACCTGAAAATGAAGGATTATACATAATCATAATTAAAATACTACACGTATGACATGAATTAAATAAAGATTCTACACAATTCAAAAACAGTCTAGCATACTGTCTCATGTAATACGAGTAGTATTTTAATTATGATTATGTATGATCCTTCATTTTCAGGTTGCTTAAGAGACAAAATATTATTTGTTATTTTTTAACCCACATATGTTTAATGGGAATAAACAAAGCACTTCCTGTTTTTGTGGTCCCTTCAAAGGTATTGATTATATCGACTACCACCAACCACCACTGCTGAGTTGACGTTGTTTTTCATTCAGAGGTGGCAGAATAGAATGTGATACATTATTTTAGCTGGCTGTCATCTTCTGTTCAGACATTAGCTGGTCAGAAAGGCCATGTTCCAGGATTGCCAAAAAAGTCCAATGTCATGACTCCTGCCTGAGACCCCAGTCCATCAAAGCAGAAATCTTCCAGATGACCTCAGTTTCACCAGTGATCAATGATTATGAAATAGTTGTCTGATGACATCTGGGGAAAGGACTTCCTCCCAACTGTTATTAGAATGTCCATGGTCTCTTCTTTAATTTATTGTGGGAAGCTGGTTGCATAAACTAACAAAATGTCATTGCAAACCTTGGGTGATTGTTTTTTTTTTTTGTCTGTGACCAACATAGTGTAGTACTACGGTGACGCATTGCTGCCGCACACATATTATTTTTTCCACTCAATTATGTCGTTTTAACGACATCTTTTCTCGTTAAAACGACATTTTTTCTCGTAATAACGACATCTTTTCTGGTAATAACGAGATGTTTTCTCGTTAAAACGTCATCTTTTCTCGTAATAACGAGATGTTTTCTCGTTAAAACGACATCTTTTCTCGTTAAAACGACATCTTTTCTCGTTAAAACGACATCTTTTCTCGTTAAAACGACATCTTTTCTCGTTAAAACGACATCTTTTCTCGTTAAAACGACATCTTTTCTCGTTAAAACGACATCTTTTCTCGTTAAAACGACATCTTTTCTCGTTAAAACGACATCTTTTCTCGTTAAAACGACATCTTTTCTCGTTAAAACGACATCTTTTCTCGTTAAAACGACATCTTTTCTCGTTAAAACGACATCTTTTCTCGTTAAAACGACATCTTTTCTCGTTAAAACGACATCTTTTCTCGTTAAAACGACATCTTTTCTCGTTAAAACGACATCTTTTCTCGTTAAAACGACATCTTTTCTCGTTAAAACGACATCTTTTCTCGTTAAAACGACATCTTTTCTCGTTAAAACGACATCTTTTCTCGTTAAAACGACATCTTTTCTCGTTAAAACGACATCTTTTCTCGTTAAAACGACATCTTTTCTCGTTAAAACGACATCTTTTCTCGTTAAAACGACATCTTTTCTCGTTAAAACGACATCTTTTCTCGTTAAAACGACATCTTTTCTCGTTAAAACGACATCTTTTCTCGTTAAAACGACATCTTTTCTCGTTAAAACGACATCTTTTCTCGTTAAAACGACATCTTTTCTCGTTAAAACGACATCTTTTCTCGTTAAAACGACATCTTTTCTCGTTAAAACGACATCTTTTCTCGTTAAAACGACATCTTTTCTCGTTAAAACGACATCTTTTCTCGTTAAAACGACATCTTTTCTCGTTAAAACGACATCTTTTCTCGTTAAAACGACATCTTTTCTCGTTAAAACGACATCTTTTCTCGTTATAACGACATCTTTTCTCGTAATAACGAGATCTTTTCTCGTTATAACGACATATTTTCTCGTTAAAACGACATCTTTTCTCGTAATAACGAGATCTTTTCTCGTTATAACGACATATTTTCTCGTTATAACGACATCTTTTCTCGTAATAACGACATCTTTTCTCGTTATAACGACATCTTTTCTCGTAATAACGACATCTTTTCTCGTTATAACGACATCTTTTCTCGTTATAACGACATCTTTTCTCGTTATAACGACATCTTTTCTCGTAATAACGACATCTTTTCTCGTTAAAACGACATCTTTTTCTCCTTAAAACACGGTATTTTGTACGTGACGTAACAACGTCAGCCTATTTCAGCCATTTAGAACTGAGCTGCTTGGGGTTGCCAACACGGCAGCCTATTACGACAACCTGTTAAAGTCAACAGTTATCAAAGTCAACTGTAATAACATCAACATGGAATTTTGGAGTTTTCTTCAAAATCGTGGGGTTTCAGAGGAAGATATTCAAAAAATGCAGCTGGACAAGGTAAGTTACTGAATTGTGCTAATGCAAACTATAAAAAGTTTTGAGCCAGGGGTGTACAACTAAGTTCCTGGGGAGCCACAGCCCTGCAGAGTTTAGATTAAACCCTGATTAAACGTGCATGATCCATCTAATCACGTCCTCCAGGCTTATTTGTCCTCCGTGAACATTAACTGAAAATAGGATTTAAAAAAAAACTACAATATGTTCGTTGCACGCAATGTGTAGACTACTTTTAATAAATGTGTTTGACTGTCATTCATATCTGGTGTAACTAGTTCTATATGGGATTTACAATACATTTATATAATAAAATAAATGTATATTATAAATAAATAAATAGTGATAAAGATTAAAGGTTTTTTAAATGGTATTAATCCGTAAATTCAAATTCGAATTTTTTTTAATGAAAAAAAAGCCTTAATCTGTTTTAATGATTGATTGATTCAGTCGTTCATTAAACAGATTCGTTCAAATGGTACTACAGAACAAGCCAAATGACTGTCTTTTATGAATACAGTAGATTACGAAATTTAAATACCATGGATTTATTCAGTAACAAGGCACTGTTGTGGGTTGCTCATACACCTTTTGCTGTGGCTTTGATTGGAACTATTTTCATTTGCAAAATAGAGTAAAAACATAACATAATGTAATAACAGGAAATAAATTAAGGAATAAATTCCTTGATAAAATAAATGTAGTTTATTTTTTATAATATTTAATCCGGATTTTATTATTCGTATTACTCCCCCACCCCTTAATTTATCTTTTTATGTATGTCTTTTTATTTAGATTATTCTTTTTTTAACTTTTATTTAAATTTACTCATAATGTTAAGTTATTAATGTTGTCTATGAGACATTTCCTTTTTGTGGATCTACTAAATCTTATTTCTAATATCTTTTAACAGATAGATGATACTACTATCCAAGAGCTTGATGATGACAGCTTGTCAAGGTACATTCCCATCTATGGTGATAGGATTGCTGCAAGGCGCTTCTGTAAGGAAAATGGCAACAAAAGTGAATCACATGCTACAAGACAGACTCTGCTTGAAAAGCTAAGACAGAAGATGGGAATAAACAACAGAACAGAAGCTGATGAAGATTCTTCTGAGAATTTCGAACCAAAACGCAGACGGCACTTGAAGAACAACAAGATGGCTGAGAAAACAACAAGAAAAATTGAGATAGGATGGTTTCACGAGGGTAAACAAGTAAGGAAGCGCTCAGGTGGAGGAACTAGAACCATTGATATCTCTAAAAATGCAAAGAAATCTGATATTTTAAGTCAAGCAAAGGAATTGTTCTTCCCAAGAGGAGTGTCCAAAAAAGGTCTGTGGGAGAACTTTAATCATGATGTTTTTGATTTTCAAGAATCAGAGCTTGAAGATGACATTACTGTGGGAGAACTCTACACAGTACTTAAAATGGGAATGCTAAGATTTTACCTGAGTACAAAGTGCATCCCACATGATGATGAACTTAATGTGAGTGATACTGAGACACAAGCAGAATTGCATAAACCACAAGAACAATGTGAAACTCCTATCATTTCTGTTGATTCAACTGACTCCTTATCTCAGTCACCTGAAGTTATAATAGGCCCATACATAGGTGAATCTATGGTATGCCATCTGGATGACACTTTGATTTATGAACCGATGCACTTGCCTGTAACACACGACTCTGACTTTGCAATCACTAACATAATTTATCCGTCAACAAGCGATGTAGTCAGTGTGATTGATTTGAGTTTGACAGAAGAGGCTTTCAGTCCTGTTGCAGATCAAGTGGAGGATGCAGCTCATGTAGTCAACTCTTCAGGTTCTGAATATGAGCTCCTGCATGTAACCATAAAACTGCATAGGATCACTCTTTTGGATGAGATGACTGGCCAGTTTAAAGACCCAAGGATCATGACGTACAAATTGAAGTACAGTATCATAGATGAATTGGGAGCGGATGAAGATGGTGTATCCAGAGATGTGTACTCAGGCTTCTGGTCTGAATTTCTGGATCGTGCAGCTGAAGGGGAGGATATGAGAGTGCCATCACTCTCTCCAAAATGGCAGGAGGAAGACTGGAAGTCAATCGGAAGAATCTTGGCCAAAGGATACAAAGACCAAGGATATTTTCCAACTCGTCTGGCAACAGCTTTCACAGTGGCACTCATTTTTGGAGAGCATTCAGTCACAGATGAAATGATGATTGATTCATTCCTTTTATACCTGAGTCAGTCAGAGAGAGATCTGGTCTCCTGTGCCTTAAAAGAAGATCTCCTTGGAGATGACAAAGATGAACTGCTGGATCTTCTGGATCGTTTGGGTGTGACCACCATGCCAACACAACAAAACCTAAAAGAACTGATGCTGAAAGCTGGACACAAACAGATCATCCAACTACCTAAATATGCTTTAGACAACATGTCTAAAGAAGCCAAACATATTTTCAGAGAAACCTTCAAAAGTCCAGTGGACGTTCTACAGATGTATGAAGACAAGAGACCAACAACAAGAAGGTTTTTGAAGTTGCTCGAAGGCTCACCTTCAGAAACAGGTACAATTCAATCGCTTCATCAGGTGTTGTGGGTGGATGAAGATGGTTCTCTTCCATGAGAAGACAGGATAAAGTAAAAACTGTCTCATCACATGAGTATGGCCCTCTCTGAAGGCATTCCTCTCTACAGGCTTCTACAGCCTCCTGAGAGACAGGCTTCAGGTAATCTCTTGCTCCAAAAAGTTGTGGCAGGTGATACATCATGAGAGGACGGCCATTGGGAGCCACAGCATTTCTGCAACGACGAATTCTGTGAGTATTCCACAAATGCAGGACTTGTTGCAGCTCTTCCTATAACAGTGAAATAAACAAACACGTTCCATGATTTCATTAGCAGACAGAAGTATAATCTAAAGCAGGGCTGGACAACTCTGGCCATCAAGATTCAGCTAGAGCGTTTAGCTCCAGCCCTGATCAAACTCTTCTCTGCTTGTAGCTTTCTAGCATTCCTGAAGACCCTGATTAGCTTGTTTAGGTGAGTTTGATCAAGGTTGGAGCAAAACTCTGC
>NW_015506061.1:36647-41787 GCF_001515645.1 Sinocyclocheilus grahami | reverse complement strand
TACTGCTCCGAAACAAATGTCATTTAAAATGATATTTGTATATTTAAATATTCATTTTATTAGAAAACGTTCATGCTCCCAATGCTGGCGCTGTCAACACATCACATTCCGGCAGCTGACAGAAGAGTTGCAGTGAATTTCCTCATTGATTTGACACAAAAAAATTATATATAATTAAACTGTATATAAAATGATTTTATTTACAGGTGTCATATTTGTGATTGTTTAATGCAGGATAGTTTTTAAGGATAGTTAATCGTTACCTTCCTATATTTGTTATGAAATAAAATCCGTTATGAAGAATATTCTTTATGAAGTTTATTTAGGCCTATTATTCACGACGAATTTTAAGAAAAAGTTAAATGTTTTTAAATGTAAGAAAAAAAAGAATTGGTCTATTCTATAGATAGGCCTGTATGTAGGCTAATTCTATTTTTTCTTAACTTTTATTGGACTGCAGATTGAAATAAAAAATAATTTTGGATAATATCTGTAAAATGAGAATAGGACTATTTTCTTTTTTCGACCCTAGAAAAACAAATAGTCTAAAACCATTTAACTTGCAATGTTATTATGGAATAAAAGAAACATCAAAACAAGATGTGTAATTAAGAAAAAATAGTTGACAAAATTACAAAATTAACGATGAATTAGGCATATGTTAGACAGTGAGATCATATCCACTACATAGCCGCATATAGCCTACAATATACAATGAGCTCAACCAATAATGTATTAAAGACCAGAAAGTACAACTAAATAAATGGATAAATATGGAAATTAACACATCTGAATACATAAATATAAAAGTAAATAAACGTTAATAAAGAATAAACGAATTTTAAAATATTACAGAAAATAATAAATGAAGGGACGAAGTAATATAAATTCAGGATTAAATGCAGTTAAAATGCATTATATAATTCATTTTAATTACATGTAATCCTGAATTTATTTTGAATTCTTCCCTTCATTTATTATTTTCTGTATTATTTCTGTATACATAGGCTACATATACATTTCTGCAGGTTTGGGCCTCCATACTGATTTTGGATGTCAACACTTTTGGGCCTAATTTTAGGCTAATACATCAACTTACTTCAATGATATTCAGACAGGTGAACAATATTAACTGCTTGTCCAGGAAACCACCTGTGAAGTAATCTTTCTCCTTCAAATCCTGGAAACGATTAATCCAGTACTGAGCATGCTGTTTTCTCATGAATGCCCACCAGCTCTCAATGCGCTGATTGTGGTTGCTTGAACCATAGATGAAGCAGTTTTCTGCATATTCGTCGTGGTCATCATAGCGTAGGAACTTCTGCATTTGTTCCACATAACAGTTCTCTGTTCCCAGGTCTGACCTCATTCTGGCTGGTGTCCCCATCCTTTGTCCAACTTCATTAATAAAATAGCTGGCGATTACCTTCGGGTCAGAATTAGTAGAATAAGCATGGAGCCAAATTACCATCCTATAAAATCCATCGATCGCGCCGTTGATGCAGATACCAAAAGGTTTCAGTTTGTCATAGGAGTCCATGTGCCATATAAAATTGGGGCCAGGATTTACATACATCCGACGTCTTAAGCGATTTCTCCTTCTCATTTGTACTCCATCGGGATCCAGGATGCCTAATAAATGGCGAATTATACGTTGACTGACAACAAATCCAGCTTGAATACACTTTAGATGTAGTAGTTTATATCCATGTAGCTTTCCATAACGGTCTAGTTCATTCATGAGGAATAATGCTACTTCCAATAGATCTGTTTGATTCTTTCGTCTGTACAGTCTCAGATGTTTAAGATGCCGACGTAGTGTTCGCATACTAATAATAATCCTATCGACGTGGCTCAATGTTAATAAAATGTCTTTGTGACTTAAACCGAGGAGAAAGTAGAAATAAATCAGTTCATTTAAATGTGCCATGACTCTAGCCCAAAAAGCTGAAATATTTTACTGTACCAGTATTCCGTGGGCTATGGCTGAAGAAACAAAACGCCTGTCACGCCACGCACGTCGTTTTAACTAGAACGTTATGTCGTTATTACGAGAAAAGATGTCGTTTTAACGAGAAAAGATCTCGTTATTACGAGAAAAGATGTCGTTTTAACGAGAAAAGATGTCGTTATAACGAGAAAATATGTCGTTTTAACGAGAAAAGATGTCGTTATAACGAGAAAAGATGTCGTTTTAACGAGAAAAGATCTCGTTTTAACGAGAAAAGATGTCGTTTTAACGAGAAAAGATGTCGTTTTAACGAGAAAAGATGTCGTTATTACGAGAAAAGATGTCATTAAAACGACATAATTGAGTGGAAAAAATAATATGTGTGCGGCAGCAATGCGTCACCGTATAGTACAACTTTTAATAAAGCATGTTTTTTTTTTAAATATAAACAAATGTTCAGGATAAATACACCTAAAGCTTAATGTCTGCCCATTATCTGGCATGTGGTTTATTATTACCTCCAAATTGTAAAAATAAATAAATAAATAAAACAAACAAGTGTATAGTACAGTAGTAAGTAAACTTAAAACAGAAGTCTGGGGGCAAGTTATTGCACCAGAAAAATGGTAAAATACACAATAGCTATGTTTACATGCACCCAAATAATCTGTATAACTAGATTGGTGGCTCAATCAGACTGAAAAACCTTCATGTAAACATTCAAAACTACCATGTAAACATGTGCAGTACCACAATGTGTATGTTTATTTACGTCTCATATCTTATGAACTGCTCTGTGGATGTGACTGAATATTTATTAAACATTTGCTAAAAAAAGCTGTTCTGACATAAATGTCAGTTTTCTATGTAAATATGTCATCAAGGTGGTAGTGGTTATACTTATACAACTACTGTATATAACTGTATAAATATGTTATATTTTAAAAGTACATATATTTTAACTTACATGTACATATAACTATTTTATTACTTTATACACAAGACTAGTGTGATAATGTTGCTTACTAACCTGATATCTGCAAAGTTATAATCTAATATAAAACTACTGTCATGACAGTGTAAATCTGGTAACTATGGAATGATATCCACACGAGGATACAAGGAAAGGATGTGTAAAGGACTGTTTACATACTGTGTATAAACTCAATGATGCAAAATCATTCATCCCACCTACAAAAATAATGGCATACCAACAGGACTATTAAAAAAAAGTTAGTCTGTGCAATTCTGTTTTTAAACTCTCATCAATGTCTTGTCCCACAAATCTTCATTGTAAGTGCATTACTGTAAACATAATTTGTGTTTGCTTTCAAAAACTGAGGTGCAAGACAAAATTGTTTCATCACTCAGATGTAGCCAGTTGAGCTTAAAAGAATAATTTACCCAAGAAGTATTATTCTGTCATCATTTACACACCCTCATGAATTACTCTATTCGTAAATCAGTATTATTCTGTTCCAAACTCATATTGCTTCTGTGGAACACAAAAGGAGAATTTCTGAAGAAGAATTAATGACAAAACAGGCATCTTATAATGTAAAAGAAGTCCATAACTCATTAGCTTTAAGTCTTCTGAAGCCCTACTACATCTACGTATAAGGTGAATTCAGGTAAATTGAGATACCTTGTGTGATTGAGATGACTGAGAAAAATGGCCCAATTATTCAGAATTTGTCGCGAGTTCTGTTTCCTTTTTCCTACCTTTGTTTAGTCCTGAGGTGCTTCCAAAATCGCATACTGTCTGAGTAGGTACTACATTTGAATTTGAACTTACTTCACAGCCATTAAAAAAAGCATGTTTTATATATTATGAATATGGGTAGCATGAATTAAATTTGGACATACTACATCCGCCATGTTGTTACTATTGCGTGACCTACCTTCATCAGTTGCGTCACTTCACTGCCATTCATAAATCCTTCCCTGTGGTCTCATGGGACAGTAAATTGTCCATTGACTGTGCACTTCAGATTCCAGGTGGAAGTAGTAGGTCACCTGAGTACTTTTCGCCTATTTATTTATTTATTTATTTTTAATACTATGAATTTGGACATACTATTGGCATACTGTTTTTCCCATACTATAAAATAGGGAAGTATTCGATTTTAGGCACAGTCCTGGTTTTCTTAGTTACTGTAGTTACTCATTGGTACAGTGGCTTTACAATGCTCAAAATGCATTCATATAATTCATGAAGTGTCAATTTGTCTGTCATAAACTATGGAAGATTCAAGAAAAGATCTATTTAAGTTGCATGTAATGGGCTTAGAAATGCTCAGAGGCTCTCATTCATTTACAAATGCTTTTACATGCTACTTAAATAGCAATGATTTTGGGAAAGAGCTGTCCGATGAGGATTCGGCCGCGCTGCCGCCCTTCGGGATGGTGGCAAAGCCTGAATCGGATCCGGAGATGACAGCTATGCTTTCCCGGGCCGCTGAAAGGGTCGAGCTCGAGTGGAAACCTCCACCGCGTCACGAGCCCTCAAGGCTGGATGATTGGTTTCTCAGGGTGACTCGCGCTGGTTCTCAGCGCCCCCCCTTCTTGTGCCTTTCTTCCCAGAGGTGCATGACGAGCTCACCAGGTCGTGGACGGCACCTTTAACTGCCAGAAACCGGCCGGCGGGCTCCTCCTCCCTCACCACCCTCGACGGCGGTGCAGCGAAGGGGTATTCGGTGATCCCCCTGGTGGAGCGGGCAGTAGCGATGCAATTGTGTCCTAAGTCCTTTGCCCAGCAGTTCTCGGCTGCCCAGAAGCAGACTGAGGCGATCCGACACATCCTGCCCCGGCGGGCAGCTGCTGCCTCCATCCGTCCACCGGCTGCAGCACCCCCGCATCCGCCCCCGCTCCCGTGCCACATCCGCAGCAGCCTTCAGCAAAGCGGCGTCATGGAGCCGGGCATGGGCGGGCCGCCCCGCCTCTCCAGGCCCCCGGCAAACCTGCTGGCAAGCAGAAAAGCAAGCGGCCCTGAGACAGTCGACCCAGGGATGGATGGAAGGATCTGCTCTTCAGGAGATGGTGAACGCACCACTCCCTCCCCCGGAGGAGGGCCGGGTGGAGAATCTTTAGTTTCGTTTTTTCCCGCCGTAGGCCTCACGGCCGATGGTACCCAAATTATCGACAAAAGAGCAGTTTCCTTTATCTCTGGGTCCCAGGAGGGCATGGAGA
>NW_015506061.1:34326-35816 GCF_001515645.1 Sinocyclocheilus grahami | reverse complement strand
GTAGCGATGCAATTGTGTCCTAAGTCCTTTGCCCAGCAGTTCTCGGCTGCCCAGAAGCAGACTGAGGCGATCCGACACATCCTGCCCCGGCGGGCAGCTGCTGCCTCCATCCGTCCACCGGCTGCAGCCCCCCAGCCTGTTCATCGCTGAGGGCGGGCCCCCGCATCTGCCCCCCCTCCCGCGCCACATCCGCAGCAGCCTTCAGCAAAGCGGCATCGTGGAGCCAGGCGTGGGCGGACCGCCCCGCCTGTCCAGGTGGCCGACGGTACCCAAATTCTCGACAAAAGAGCAGTTTCCTTTATCTCTGGGTCCCAGGAGG
Source organism: Sinocyclocheilus grahami (assembly GCF_001515645.1). Lineage (NCBI taxonomy): Eukaryota > Metazoa > Chordata > Actinopteri > Cypriniformes > Cyprinidae > Sinocyclocheilus > Sinocyclocheilus grahami. The sequence goes on along the minus strand of NW_015506061.1, from coordinate 35,497 downwards.
GCATGGAAAATTGCGGACGGACTAACGCCGGACCTCACTCATCCTCCTCCTTCGCCAGATGGCAGCATCTACTGAGAGCATCAACAAAGTCCCTACTCATGCACCCTCTGCCAGGGTGAACCCGTGGAACCAGGTGAGCCTTGCACCCCACACTCACACCCCTCTCCGGCCCGCTCACAAGCCGCCCGAGCTGGGTCCCTGTGTTCCACCTCGCTGCCCCACTGCGGGTACGGCTGTAGTCCCGCTTGTACGGTTTCTGGGTGCTTGGTCAGCGCTACGCAGCCCGTCTCGCTGGCTTCTGCGATTCAGTTCGCCCGATGCCCCTGTTCTATGGGCAGAGATCGCAGTTCTACTGGCGAAGGATGCGATAGAGCCGGTCCCTCCAGCCGATATGAGGTCGGGGTTTTACAGCCCTTACTTCATTGTACCCAAGAAAGGCGGTGGGTTACGGCCAATCTTGGACCTGCGAGTATTGAACCGGGCCCTTCATCAGCTACCGTTCAAGATGTTGATGCAGAAATGCTTCTTCGGGTGCGTCCGTCCCGAGACTGGTTCGCAGCGGTCGACCTGAAGGAAGCGTACTTTCATGTGTCGATCCTTCCACGCCACAGACCATTTCTGCAGTTTGCGTTCGAATGACGGGCATATCAGTACAAGGTTCTGCCCTTCGGGTTGTCCCTGTCTCCCCGTGTCTTTACGAAGGTCGCGGAGGCAGCTCTTGTTCCCCTCAGAGAGCAGGGTGTTCGCGTTCTCAACTCTCTAGACGATTGGCTTATACTAGCACAGTCTCAGTATCAGTTGTGCGAGCACAGGTACCTGGCGCTTTGGCACCTCAGCCTTTTGGGCCTTCGGGTCAACTGGGAAAAGAGCAAACTCTCCCCGACGCAGAGGATCTCTTTTTTCGGTATGGAGTTGGATTCGGTCGAACAGACAGCGCGCCTCACAGAGGAACGTGCACGGTCGGTGCTAGCCTGCTTGAATACGTTCAAGGGTAGGACAGCGGTCCCACTGATACTTTGTCAGAGGCTCCTAGGGCATATGGCGGCCGCAGCTGCACTTACACCGCTCGGCCTGTTACATATGAGACCGCTCCAGCACTGGCTTTATGGCCGAGTCCCGAGGTGGGCGTGGAAGCGCGGCACTCACCGGGTCCAAGTTATACCGGCTGGTC
>NW_015506061.1:22454-34312 GCF_001515645.1 Sinocyclocheilus grahami | reverse complement strand
TTTCCCCCAGTGAGCCTTCTCGCACAGACACTGTGCAAAATCCGGGAGGACGAGGAGCAAGTCTTGCTAGTGGCGCCATATTGGCCCACTCGGACCTGGTTCCCCGAGCTAGTGCTCCTCGTGACAGCCCCTCCTTGGCTGATTCCTCTGAGGAAGGACCTACTGACTCAGAGACGGGGCACCATTTGGCACCCGCGTCCAGACCTATGGAAACTCCATGTCTGGTCCCTGGACGGGATGCGGAGGTTCTATGTGACCTACCCCAGGAGGTAGTGAACACTATCACTTCGGCAAGAGCACCGTCTACGAGACACGCTTACGTCTTGAAGTGGAACCTGTTCGTCGAGTGGTGTTCTTCTCGCCGAGAAGACCCCCGGAGATGCCCGATTGCGGTCGTGCTTTCCTTTCTGTAGCATGGGCTGGAGCGAAGGCTGTCTCCCTCCACCCTCAAAGTCCAGGTTGCTGCTATTGCTGCGTACCATGACCCGGTGAATGGGAAGTCCGTAGGTAAGCATGCATTGGCCTCCATCAAGAGGGTAGGGGACCTGCACGCATTTTCGGTCGACGATTCTTGCCTAGAGTTTGGGCCGGCTGACTCCCAGGTAATCCTGAGGCCCCGGCCCGGCTACATGCCCAAGGTTCCCACTACACCCTTCAAAGACCAAGTGGTGAACCTGCAAGCGCTGCCCCCGGAGGAGGCAGACCCAGCCCTGGCTTTGCTCTGTCCCGTCACCCTGGTTTATCAGGGACAGGGTGTGCCCTGCCCATTCAGGCTGTGAGCTCACTCAACTAGAAGTGTTGCATCCTCCTGGGCGTTGGCTTGTGGCACCTCGCTGGCAGATATTTGTAGGGCTGCGGGCTGGGCGACCCCCAACACGTTCGCTAGATTCTATAGCCTGTGGGGCCGGTATCCTCCTGTGTTTTCACCTCAAACGGGTAGTGGCGCCGAGAGTCCCCGGTTAGTGTCGGCTTGCTAAAACTGCTCCAGAGTGTCCTACAGTAGACCCTGTTGAGATCCTCCATTATCCTCGGCAGCGGACGCGGCGCAACGTCCGGCGTCGGGCCTTCACGATGAATCCGCGGGAATCGTGGAAGGCTGGGTTCCATATTGAGACCTAAGCGGTTCTCGTATGGGTATAGCCCACGGTATAGCCATAGAGCCCGTGTTTCCCCGGCAGACTTCTGCCATTCCAAGAGGGTTCAATCACCTCCATTCTTCCATATGCACCTAAGGGATGTCCATATGTGTATTGCTTCCGAAACCTCCTTCGAGAAGGATGGGGCTTCCGCAGCGTCCCTGTTCCAAGTGGAGCGGGTACGTTTTCCCAGTGTTATCCAGTCTAACTTAGTAAGGTAGTGCTTTGAAAAAGTGTGAGTGGAACTACTTGTCCCGAGCCCCGGCCTACACCAGATAGGGGCGCAGGCGGCTCGCACAGGGCACTGGAAGGGGCAGCACCATGGCGCTTTGGTAGGGATCCCAATTCGACTGAAAGGGAATGTCTCGGTTATGTATGGTAACCCTCGCTCCCTGAAGGAGGGAATGGAGACGTCTCGTCCCGTTGCCACGGTTGCTGTACCACCGCTGAGTGGCCGGGTCGCCGGCTCGGCTCATCAGCGAAAACCTGGTATGCATTGCACCTGCTGCCTTATTATACTCACGCTGTGATCAGCGGCAGCTGGATGCAATAATTGCATGCCAATGTGCATTGGCTCGTTTAGTTTACACTCGAAGTAGATTGGTCTATCGAAGCGATATCCCAATTCGTCGGTCACGACGTGACGTCTCCGTTCCCTCCTTCAGGGAACGAGGGTTACCATACATAACCGAGACGTTTTCATGTCAAATTAGATATTAGCATACATTTTGATACAAAATAATTACAACCTTTGCCTTTTACTCTTGGTATATTTATATATATATATATATATATATATTTTTTTTTTTTTTTTTTTTTTTTTTTGCTGCTATGCAAAATATGTCTGGCTCTACGCTGCCCTGCCTGTTAGTGATCCAGGCATTGACACCTGTACAGTCTTGTCAGCACTACAAAGTAAAATCTTTCATTCCTGTGCAACTCCAGAACTATTCTCCACTTGCTTTTTCTTCTTGCTTTCTCTCTCATCTCTCATTAACATCTTCCCAGCCTCTCCCATCCATCACTGTCAATCAGAGTGAGAGTGGAGTGTGCAGCTGTTCTAACACCCACAGAAAGACAGACAGAAAGACAGACAGACAGACATTTATTCTGGATAGGACGTTATGCCTCTCTGTCCCAGAGTATATTTTGGAAATATTTGTCAACAATATAGAATAATGGGATGTTGCAGCCAGAGTTGATTTATTTGATATATGTTTCTTCAGAATACACTTCATTAAATCATTACTTATTTGTGATTACTTATTTGTGACTGAATTAGGTGTCTTTTATTTTATTTTCCTCTCCATATTGATATGCTTGACAGATAAGGACACCCTGTCCTTTGTGCTCAGCAGTTTTCAGCATGATTAAGTGTTCGTTACATATTGCCCTCCTGCTGACTTAATTAATTAATCCCTGAAATAAATTATTTCGAACTATGTTTTATGTACACATAATATGCTATTCTAACAATTCAAATATTGGAATATGAGGAACTTTTTAGAACAAAGCCCAGTTGGTTTGATTTTGAATTTTGAAAAAGATTTAAATGTTCAACTTTTTGGGTTTTTAAGATTAATTAGTTGAGCTCCCTAAAGGAGGCATCATTAGTTAGTACTGTTAACTAAGGTAGGCCTCTCTATTAATTTTGCTTATACTTATTATATAAGTATAAGCAAAATAAACTTAATATTCCATTGCTAAAGAACAAAACACTTTAGCAATGGAAGTACCCTAGCAATTACCTACAGCCCTCTAACTTTGTGGTGGCAGATTTTACACAGTTAAGCACTACTAAAGATCTTGTTTACTTAAATTAAGTTGCAGTATTTATTTTGGTCTTTGTCTAAATTAATTCAGGAGGGAATTTGTCAACACAAACTGTAGTCATTAAAGCAAAGGAGAACAAGGCAATAGGCCAGAAACTGTGTCTCTTTGTTCAGAAAAACAGGTCAACATGTTTAGTGGTTCTGGCAGAGATGATGCGAGCATGTCCCACCACAGACTCTCAGTGAGTCTCCAGAGTGATTTCAGGCGTTCAAGGCTTTCCTCTGTCTCTTCAGAGCATTCATAGCTGCCAATCATGAGCTCAATCTGCGTCTGTGCCACATCAAGTCAGGAGAGTAGGAAGAAGTAGCACTGCCAAGCACCCGTCAATGACATCTGCGAAAGACATCTGCTCCAATCCGCCAAAGGCCTGCTGATCTCACCATTTATTTGTATGTCATCTAGCATGTGATATCCCTGCTGGTGGAGAAGAATAAGGGGAGAAAGGCAGAATGAGAAAGATTGAAAGGTCGGTCATCAGGAAAATTGAGAAAGGCTGGAATTTGTTTTGTATATTACTTGCAAGTCTGTAGCTCAATATATAGACAGTCTTTTGACTTTTGGCAGAAAGTCTGGTCCACATTATAGATTATCCTGCCACAAATCGCCATATAATGAAGTGACAATATGACATACACGTAAAGCCACAAACCATATATAGTACAAACAGTAATATTGTGAAATATTAAAACAATTTAAAATAACTGTTTTCTGGTCTAAGATACTTTTATATATTAACATGCAATTTATTCCTGTGATTCACTAAATAATCCTAAAAAAGTATGTTTCCACAAAAATATTAAGCAGCAAAAACAGTTTTAACATTACATTGATAAAAATAAGAATTATTATTGTAGGATCTATGTCTCACAACGGACCCACCTACATGATGCAGACACACATCAAACCCTCACATTCCATTGAGACAAATCGAAGAACTCCTATCCAACAGATGCAGTCGTTTTCCTTCCTCTGAAACTGTATGTTTGTGTGTTTTAACTTAAGTTATGTAATCTAGAATAGCCAATAAATTTCATGTTTCATTTATAAATAATCGATTGTTTGGTGTCATATAATTTCAAGGTCAAATCTATTGCCAAAAGATCCTTGCTTGCTGCCTAGCTCGTAGCTTACTCATAATAATTACCTCTCTTAAGAGCTGACTAATTATCATAATTGTATTTCACCAGTGGCCAGGGAGAATACAAAATTTACATGTTCAATTGGTAATATACACTGACATCAACTTCTCGCTGGCCGAGTAGCTGATAGAGTGTAAACTATCAAATTTAGAAGCAATTCGAATCAGGTTGAATTAGGCTCTGCAAATCCGAGTCCTATCAAAACCTGAATCAATAATAATAATTAATTCCCTTACAACTGAGTTAAAATTCCTTACATTATTAATAATTTAGCACCAAATGATTTCTGAAGGAGGATTTTCTGAAGGATTCTTCATGTGACTGAAGAATGGAGTAATATCTGCTGAGAATTCAACTTTACCATCACAGGAATACATTTTAAAATATAATAAAATAGAAAACATTTTTTAATTGTTATAATGTTTTACAATTTTAGCGTTTCTACAGAATTTAGAATTTATATATAATATCAATATTTAATATAATATTTGATAATAATGCAGCCTTGGTGAGCATTAGAGACTCTCTTAACAAAAAAAAAGAATACAATTGTGAACAGATATAATGTATTTCAACATACATTATGAATACTAAAAGCCTTTATATATAATGCATTATAAAGGTAAAGTGTTACCAAAAATCTTCCATACTTCCAAATGATTCAATTTACTACTTAGTATATCTGTACAGGAAACATCTAATATGTTTTGATTGGCTTGTCATGCGACACAGGGTTTTTTGTTCAGTGCAAACAGACAAATTGCTTGTCATTGGAAACTATTGGCATCTGGTTAGTACACAATATTATGAGGTTCCATTTGAGTAAGGAAGCTGCCTTAGAAGGCAGCTGCCCTTGCAGACACTAGACAGTTCACTAGGTTTTGGAACAGAGCTATGATGGCCTGTCTCTCTCTCTCTCTGCTTTAAGGAAGGGTGTGCCATGCCTGGTGACTGTTTGATATATGGGCCATTGTTGTCCTCTCTGCAGTGAGCTGTAATACAACATCTTAAGTGCATGGTCTGCCTGGACGTCTCTATCTCACTGTGAACGCGTGCATCTGTATACATACAAGCAAAATGGCAGTTACATGATTCTGATCTCTCTTTAGACCACCATATTATACCACAATGATTCAAGGGGTTAGAAGAAGGTCGGGCATATACAGACTTGATCCATTTTGACAAATGCACACTTCTGTAAGAAATGTTCTAAGAGATGCTGCAGGCTATCTATATCTATAATGTTTTCCTCTTTATGCAGTTGCCCACAACGTCTCTTGGGCTTTGTCCACATTCTTCTGGCCAAATGTATCATTTAACAGAGCAGGGGCAAGGGCATCTGGGATATTTATGTATTTGTTATTTCATGCATTCATTTGGAGGCAGTCATGTTTCCAACTTATTATTCTATTATATTATATATATTTCTACTAGCTCAAGTGGTATAGCCATGCTCTACCTAGGTCAAGGGTTTAAATCCCAAGCACACATCATACTGATAAAATGTATACTTTGAATGCATTGTAAACGCTTGTAGTATCTTCCAAGCGAATACATGTAAATATAATCAGATGTAGCCTCTTTTATGTCTGAAGTGGATCTTATTCATAAAAGAGGTTACAAATTTCTGAATAAATCTCTTTGTAAAACCAAATAAATTCATAGTTCTGTCATGACAACTCTCGGAGAGTTTAGCATGGTAAAATACATGGCAGTGCTAATGTGTTTGGTATTGGCGGAACAGATCTGCTATGCTGCCATTGCTGCGGCAGAGCAAGTACTGAGACTTGCTACTGCAAATACATCCAGAGACATGCTGCTGTGAGAATGTAGGAAATACTGTTGCTGCACAAATGACATATATGAAATAACTCCCACTTATAACACTTACATCACCCCGTAGCAGATCTATACAGGTGGAGCTGGGGAATGTGGAGGGTTTCTGAAGCGTTCTGCAACTGGTACAGCAAGCTCTAGCCAGGCATTTGAATGTTGAGCAGCAAGCTCATTGGCTTCTGATGTGAAAAGAAACCAATCAGCTGTGCTATGTGAATAATGATGTGATTGTATCAGATTGAGTTAGAACCTATTGGCCTGCACCATCTAGAGTTTCATGACAGAACTTTGTATTTATTTGATTTTAACTAAACTGTTTAAGTAAAATCAATTAAAGTAAACTGTTGCATTATGACAAATTATACAATAGTTTACTTTTTTACACATAAATTAGTTCTGCTTGTGTTTCATTAATGTCATATTCATGAAATATAAGCATTTTTCACAAGCAATTATAATTTTTTTTTTTTTGGAAGACGGTATGTAAATAGTAAATAGCCAAACATTAAAGCAGAAGTGGTTGTCAAAATCTGATGTATAGTATACTGGTATTACTAATATGATTTGATTTGACAAAAAAAATACTGATTAAATTACATTTATAAATGTTACATAATAACAGAGGCGGACAGTAACTAAGTACATTTACTTGAGTATTGTACTTAAGTACACTTTTTGAGTATCTGTACTTTACTTGAGTATTATTTTTTTCTGGAAACTTATGACTTTAACTTCATTACATTTGAAAGACAAATATTGTACTTTTCACTCCACTACATTTCTATCAAGATCCTTGAAGTAGAAAGTCGTTAGCAGCTTTGAAAGTCTTTTTTTCAGACAGTTTACCAGTAATCACTCTTGGGGCTACATGAAGTGATCAAAAACGATTAAAAGTCTACACTACGCTTAAAGTGGCTATGTTGTACATAAAAAATAGCCATGCCTACTCACACTTTCATCTTGTGACTACCATGAAGGAGAGACCTTGAAGGGAAAAAAAACGTACATTTAATCTACAATTTGTCAATTTCTGCATGTATTATTTGTCTAAATTATGAGATTATAAACAAGATGACAAAATTATCCACCAATTCACCAACACTATAGTTACTAATTGAGAGTGTGAAAGTCTTGAAATTTGTTCAAATACTAGTAACCCCTTAATATTAGCAGTCTACCAGTTGGTGTTTGGTTAAATTTTTTTACAAATTGTATGTATCATTTATTTATTGATTGATTGATTGATTTTAAATAGAAAACTAAATTGTGAATGTAAACAGGCAATTATTTCCAGATCCCTTCAAACTGCAATATAAATTGTTGTTTTTATTTGTATGTTTTATTTTTTTCCCAAGGTAACCTGAAAATGTGCTGTATGTTGTTTTATAAAGTAAAAAAAAAAATGTATCTACATAAACCAACCAGACAAATATTAACTTGACAAATAAGTTACACCAACAAAGGTAACTAAATTCTTTAGATCAAGTAAAAATAAAACTGTAGTGTGTTTTGTCAAGTTCAGTAATGTTAGCATCCAGTATTGCTGCGTTTCCTATTTTGTTTTGGTAACACTTTACAATAAGGTTCATTAGTTAACTACATTAGTTAACATGAACTAATAATGAACGGCACTTATACAGCGTTTATTAATCTTTGTTAATGTTAATTTCAACATTTACTAATACATTATTAAAATCTTGTTAACATTAGTTAATGCACTGTGAACTAACATGAACATCTGGATTTGTATTAACTAACATTAGCGTAGATTAGTAAATACAGTAACAAATGTATTGCTCATGGTTAGTTCATGTTAGTTAATATATGAACTAATGTTTAACTAATGAACCTTATTGTAAAGTGTTACCTTTGTTTTAAATCAACACAATCTCATTTAACAAGCTTTATGTATGGTACATATTTCAGTCAGTCCATCAAAAGCAGAGGCGGACAAAGTACACAACATCATTTCTTGAGTGAAAGTACAGATACCATTTGTCAAATATTACTCCATTACAAGTAAAAGTTGTAAAGACAGAAGTACTTGCTTTTAAAAGTACTTAAGTACTAAAAGTAAATTTCCTTTCATGTCAATGCACTGTTTTATTATTGTTGTATGTAATACTTGCAATACCTCTGAAGCAACTTACAATACATTACACCTACTGAATACACTGATTAGCTTGTAGTATCTTTGGAATAAAGAGCTTTTATAACGTTAAAAACCTATGGGGGAAAAAATATTATTATTATTATTTAACACCCCTACCCACCCCCACAAAAGGAGGATGGTAGTGATCTAACACAGCTCTGGACACATCTATGTGTATCCATTCATCCACATTTGAACAGAGTGGACAGTGAGATTGCTGTAAATACAGACTGATAAGGTAAATAAAAAAAATCTAACCTGCTTTAAAACCTAGTGGAGTGAAAAGTACAATATTTGTCTTTCAAATGTAGTGAAGTTAAAGTCATAAGTTTCCAGAAAAAATAATACTCAAGTAAAGTACAGATACTCAAAAAGTGTACTTAAGTACAATACTCAAGTAAATGTACTTAGTTACTGTCCACCTCTGATCAAAAGCATGGAACCACCCCACAACTCCACCAGGAAATCACAAGTGTGTGCAGACCATCTGACAAATGCTTTACTGCACAAGCTTTTATTCTTCAGACTCTAGCAGTGGGAGAGATGATGCTGACATCTCACCAGGGATGCAGCACTCCTATGAGACTTCCTGTCTTTAGAAGACCCACTTATTTCGGCTCTTTGTCTGACACTTTGTCAAGTGTTTGATACTCTAAATACCAGATGGACCAGTTATTTATTGATGTATTAAAGGGTTAGTTCACCCAAAAATGAAAATTAGCCCATGAATTACTCACCCTCAAGGCATCCTAGGTGTATATGTCTTTCTTCTTTCAGACGAATCCAGTCAGAGTTATATTAAAAATGGTCTTTGATCTTCCAAGCTGTTTAATGGCAGTCAGCAGGTGTTGCAGTGCCTCAGTCCACAAGAAGTGAAATAAAGCACATCCATCCATAATAAAAAGTGCCTCACACGCATGGGCATCGCTAGGCCATTTTTAGGGGGGCTATAGCCTGGAATCCTGGAATTGCCCCTGCTCACACGGCTCTGGGGGGTGAACAAAGGCCTCCTGTAGCGAATCGATGTGTTTTTGTAAGAAAAATAACCATATTTAAAACGTAATAATCAATTTAACCTAGCTTGCACTCATTGTTGTACACAGAAGCAGTTCCGGGTGGATGATGTAAGATGTCGGCGTTGTGCATGCACCGCTCAGAAGTGTCGAACGCGGAAGCGCCGGGGAGAGATCAAAACAAAACAACGGTCACGAATTTGAAGTACAAATCAAGGATTTGTAAAGAAGAATGTCAGAGAATTTCCTTTGCTCCTATAAACAAACGTTGGTTTTCACGAGACTCATCGGCGCATGCGCAACGCTGACATCTTATGTCATCCTCCCGGAGCTGCTTCTGTGTACAACTGTTCGCGCAAGCTAGATTAAAGTGATTATTACATTTTGAATATGGATATTTTCTTTAAAAACGCATCGATTCGCTACAGGAGACCTTTGTTCAACCCCCCGGAGCCGTGTGAGGCACTTTTTATTATGGATGGATGCGCTTTATTTCACTCCTTTTGGACTGATGAACTGCAACACCCTTCTGACTGCCATTAAACAGCTTGGAAGATCAAAGTCAATTTTTAATATAACTCCGATTGGATTAATCTGAAAGAAGGAAGTCATATACGCCTAGGATGGCTTGAGGGTGAGTAACATATTACTAATTTTCATTTTTGGGTGAACTATCCCTTTAAGTGTTCTCACCCTTTCTGTGGACACTTTACCAACTGATCAGGGATATCAATGTCCAGGTAACATGTTTACACGCAACAACACTGACATTCATACACCATGACATTTTAAACTGGACAAATGTTCCATTACTTGCATATTAGGGCAAATAAAAAAATTATCACTATGTATCATACGATTTCCAATTAATGCTAAAAAATGAATGACGAGCAAACATATTTTGGTGAAAATATCTTAAAGGTTTTCTATTAGATACACACGCTGTTTCGCTGTTTTGATTTCCTGATGCCTTGATACAGTCTTCACCCAAGACGACAGTATTTAGATCATTCATTTTAACAAACAAAAGCCAAAAATGCACTACACACACACCGTCACAGGCGAGAGGACATGAATTCGTATCCCTGCGGATTCCTATCGCAATTGGTTTACAGCATTGGTTCTGGCCCACTGCTGTCTGTATCCATTAAGATAATAAAATGCACTGCAGTGAGCGCTTGGGGAGGAGGTGAACTGTCAAGATAGGGTAAGGCCATAATATGTTTGCAATATTTGCACAACTGGAGCTGGAATACATTGAATATGTGGCAAGAAGAAAAGAGAAATTTACTGTACTATATTCAATTTTTCTTTGGCTGGTGATGTCTCCGCAAATGCCGGGTGAAGCATACATGCACACACTGCCTCAACGGGAGAGAACTGGTAGCAGTTAGGTCACCAGATGGCACACACTTAGTTCCTTATGTAAAACAGAACAGTTTTTAAGAATCCAAGTGATATGTGAGTGTTTGGCCGAGAACTCTAAAAAAAACAAAAAAAAAATTGTGCCAAATTAAACGAACAAGACTCATGTTGGCATTACTTCAAAGAAAAATACAGAGAGAGATAATTAAGGAGTTACTGAAGGCAGACAACTAAATTATCTAAAATTATCACACATCCATCATGCTGGTGTCAATTTTTGCATTTATTCCGCAGTTGAAAATTAACTTTCAATGGCTGTCAGGGGAATTAAAAACAATCACCTCCAATTCAATTATAAGATTACTGAACAATTTAAGGGTGTTTCTTAGTTTCTTCACATGGGGCACTTTAAAAAAAGATGGTTCTTTAAAGGTTCTTTACACGCAGTAATGGATTTATTTAGAACCATAGCATTCTGAAGAAAACTTTTATGCTGAACTGGTTCTTTGTTCCCGCCCTTTTGTTTTTCAAATCTGTAACTGTCAAAGCATCTCATTACTGATTATCTGGAGATCAGTGATCCAACTACACAGACTGTCAACACACTCTCAACAGGTAAATGATTTCATTCTTAAATTTAAATACTAATTTAACTTTAAAATTGTAACTGGTTTCCAAACAAACATGTTCTTATCTCTTTTTTTTAGTTTTTGGTCACTTATAAGTTTGTGCAGCTCTGCTAAGCTGTGGAAACTTCTAAAGTAAAAGAGACAATGACTTTACAATTAATATTGTTAGATTTTTTTTTTCATTATTACTTGGGTATGTATAAACATACTCAGTCACAAAAAATATTAAAACTATCCCACAAGATTGTGAAGGGCACACATACTGTCCATTTTTGCTTTTGGCCTTCATAAACATAATTGTTTTTACACAAACACACTGCAACTCTAAACTCAATTGGGTATTTCCGATGTATCACATCCTACAACCTCATCATCTGCAGAGAAAAATCGCCACTTAATCACACCAAAATGATGGACTTAAAGGCATCATATTAATTGGACTGTGATTGTTTCACTGAAACTTGGTCTTCATCACATCTATTTTTTGTTCTTATTTTGTGTTTTATTTATTTATTCATGTTCAATGTCAATTGCCATTCATTAATTTATTCAGCTAATAACTGTTGTCAATAAAAACATACTTAATTCACACAACATGCTGCTGTTGTTGTTATTGTTGTTGTTGTTTTAATGTAAAACCCTAACCGATGCTACACTCTAAGATGCCTCATTACTGATTTTCTGGAGCTCAGCCATCCAACTACACAGACTATCAACACACTCTCAACAGGTAAATAATTTCTTTCTTAAAATGT
>NW_015506061.1:9557-19150 GCF_001515645.1 Sinocyclocheilus grahami | reverse complement strand
TGTGCAGCTCTGCTAAGCTGTGGAAACTTCTAAAGTAAAAGAGACAATGACTTTAATTGTTAGATTGTTAGATTTTTTTTTTCATTATTACTTGGGTATGTATAAACATACTCAGTCACAAAAAATATTAAAACTAGATTGTGAAGGAAGGGCACACATACTGTCCATTTTTGCTTTTGGCCTTCATAAACATAATTGTTTTTACACAAACACACTGCAACTCTAAACTCAATTGGGTATTTCCGATGTATCACATCCTACAACCTCATCATCTGCAGAGAAAAATCGCCACTTAATCACACCAAAATGATGGACTTAAAGGCATCATATTAATTGGATTGTGATTGTTTCACTGAAACTTGGTCTTCATCACATCTATTTTTTGTTCTTATTTTGTGTTTTATTTATTTATTCATGTTCAATGTCAATTGCCATTCATTAATTTATTCAGCTAATAACTGTTGTCAATAAAAACATACTTAATTCACACAACATGCTGCTGTTGTTGTTATTGTTGTTGTTGTTTTAATGTAAAACCCTAACCGATGCTACACTCTAAGATGCCTCATTACTGATTTTCTGGAGCTCAGCCATCCAACTACACAGACTATCAACACACTCACAACAGGTAAATCATTTCTTTCTTAAAATGTCTATAAATTATAACTTTTAAATGCTAATTGGTTTCCTATGTCTTTTGTCTTTTTAGTTTAAGAAAACATGTAAGTGTGACCAGCTCTATTCAGGTAAGGATACTATCCTCTTCTTCATTATAAGTAAGTAACAAAGATTTATCGTCCATTTTGTTAGATTTTTTTTTATTACTAGGGTTTATGCATAAACATACCCAGCTATCCCATGACTTTATATTACTTTTTTCTTTTAACATTGTGAAGTGCTCACATACTACTTTTGGCCTTCATAAACAACTCTTTTTACATAAACAACTGAAAGGAGACACATTGTATATCTAAACTCAGTTGTGCATTTCAGATGCTGTCACATCCTACAACCTCATCATCTGCAGAGACTGCCATTCAATCACATCAAAATACAGATAATGATTAACTTAGAGGCATCATAGAGGATTGTGAAGATATTTCACTGGAGCTTGGTCTTCAATACACTCCTATGTTCTATTTTGTTTTACTTCTTTAAGCATTTATTTATGTTCAATGTCCATTGTCATACTTTAATTTATTCTGCTAATAACTGTTGTTAGAACACTGTCATTTTTGCTACAATTTCACGTCATTAATAAAATAAAATTACCTAATTGACACATTTTTGTTGTTGATTTTATGCAAAACCCTAATAGACACTTCAAGATATTATAAGACCAGGCAAATAGAGGGATAAAAAAACAATATTAATAAATAATATATACAAATAATAATAATTATATAATATATACAGTATATATATATATACAAATAATAATATATTATTAAATTTTCATTAATACTAATATTAACGATATTAACATACTAATATGAATGAAAATAAAATCATTAAAAAGATTATTTATAACACCATTAAGGTCCTATATGGCATTTTCAAAGCATGGTTCTATGTGGAACCCTATAAAAAAAGGTTCTATTTAGCACTAAAAAGGGTTCTGCTATTGTTAAAAGCTCAAGAACCCTTTTCTGGTACTGTTTAGAACCATTTTTCTTAAGAGTGTACACTGTTTTGCACAGTTTGCCAAAATTAAGATTTTTTTGCATTACGGACATCACAATGCAAAAATGTACAAACAAACCCAAAAACAAACAAAAACCTAATTATTGAGGGTTTGCCATTCGGCCATTTTTCGGCCAACCTTTTTTTTTTTTTTTGTCATCATGTAAGCCGTACTGGTCAAAATGTTTTTCACCATGGCAGTCAACCCTGGAAATGCTTGTTATATGCAAACTTCATTTTTGTTCTACTTTTGTGTTGACACTGCTTTTCCATTTTGTCTAGCTAAATGATATTGTGTATAATACTGCGCTTTTTAGATACAGATACAAAACAGTCTGCAAAAGATTACTGGAAAAAGTGTATACGCAGTACATTTAAAGAACATTTCACTGATAATCAACTTATCAATTTTGATCAGCAAGCCATGTCAATTTTTCATTTCTCAAGCCATATCATTCTCATTAGTACGCATCATTTACTTACTTTGAAACTTTGTAAAAATTCTGAAAAGAAACAATTTGATACTGCACTGTATTGCAGTTGATAGCCATTGAGGGAATTAATCAATGTCAACCATTCAGAAGCAAGAATTCAGCGATAAGGCAGGGTGACATGACATGAGCATATATTTGGTGCTTGGTAAAATTTCCAATATGTTATTCTGTTTGCAAGGCTGTCAGTGGACACAATTGCTTTACATTATTTATCAGTCAGAGGGGTGAAGAAACATGGAGTAATGATTATATAATTCAGAATGTGACGTGTTTCAATAAACTGAAGAAAAGGAAGAACTTATTATTAAAGACCGTTGTTAAACTCTGCTTTGAGTTAAATCGTGTTTACAGTTGCAGGGATTGATGTGCCATCACATATATTTATATGTTGGCTATTTTATAGCTTTAAATGAGACTCATTCAATCAGAATTTAGTTGTTTCAGTATTTTGTTTTAACTGAAGTGTTGCATCATAAAGCTTTTTTTACAATAATGCCAGACCATCAATGATTTGTTACCTTATGACTAATTCTATCAATTAGTTTGCATCAATCAATTGCCAAATAAAGTGATCTAATAATCATAGATTGTTTTCATTGCAATGTAGTTCACTCACTGGATTATCTAATAGGCATTATTATCACAAGATAATTTAATATGTAGACGATATTGCTCAAATTGTATTACTATATATTCCTTTACAGCAGTGGTTCTCAAACCTGTCCTGGAGTACCACCTGCCCTGCAAATTTTGTATGTCTCCCTCATCAGCTCATTAGTGGAGACTGCAAGACCTGAAGTGGGTGTGTCTGATATAGGGAGACATACAAAACGTGCAGTGCTGGGGGTACTTCATGAAGAGGTTTGAGAACCCCTGCTTTACAATAATATAAAATTATTTTTCAACATTTTTGATATACTGCCCTCCCTACTGTGGTATAAAAGGGATTGCAGAGTTAAATTCTTCTTTTCTCAGAAAGAGAAAATACACACATACATATCTGTTAACATTCATACAGCAAGCATTAGCTGCATTCTTTGCGAATGAAGTCGTCATTGTGTACAATGAACTGTTCCCAGCGCTCAGGGTAAGCTGATTATGCTGGTTTTACTTACCTTGCGTCAGTTATCCCTCTACGATGATAGACCAAAACAGGCATACATTGAGGAAAAGATCCAGTTACAACCCATGCGGAAAGTCCTAGCTCAGCAGGAGGAGTAGAAAGGCCACAGGAAGACTCCAGAATGCACACCAACATCCTCATCCTTCATCTAAAGAAGCACCGTTTCAGGCTTGCCTTTGACTCTTGCGCCCCCTGACCTCGCAAGCCTGAAACGGTGCTTCTTTAGAGGATGAAAAGAGCCACAGTGGCTGGCTGTACATTTTTAATCTTGTTAGCACCTGTATGAAATGACCTTTATTGTGACAGATGCTTTTAAGCTCAAGTCTTTTTGTGCTTTTCACTGTGCTAAGAGCAGAGCAACTTGAAAAGATCCAGGGCACAAGGTGTGAATGCTAAATTTAACACCCAAAGATTGTTTCTCCTTCAAGGTGGAGGGATTTTGACAGATACACTGTGCTTCTTCCTCCTTCTCCTCCTTTTTAATATGGGAGATTTGCTGAAGTTTTCCAACAATGTGCAACTAACATAATGCTTATAAAAAGATATGATTTAAAAAGGGCAGTTTTGACTAAACAAAATGTCTGTTAAAGAGAAAGATGCCTCACTGCCTTTTTCCTCTATAGGCATCATTATAATTTGAATGCAACTTTATACTGATTTGGAACATATAGGCAGAAACTTGTATCTCATATAAAGTACACAGAAGACTTGGCTCGCGATTGATTTAAAAACAGATGACATACAGAGGAATGATGTAATAACATCATACATTAAATATCTCAGTTGTTTTACCAAGACAGCAATGAGCTGTATAGTACGTATTTGGAGATTTTTTTTTCACTCAAAAAAAATCTCAGTCTGACCTCCAACATTTCTCATCAAGTTATTCCAAGAACAAACGATCTAAGTTACTGTATGCTATTGTATGTATTTCACATATAACTCTATACTCTTAACAATTGACTCATTTGTCTATATTGTCAGTTAATTTTAAGATAAGCAACTGAGAAAAAGTTCATAGCCTAGAAAAATAAATTGAGAATTCCATTAAATCTCCCACTGTCACGATACGCTGCCGGAAGGAACAAAGGAGCCGTGGATAAATGAAACTGTCATTTATTGAATCCAACACAGGGTAAATCCACACTTGGAAGGGAAGGAAGACACACGTACACAACTGGTAGACCCGACAAACACAGACTGAACAGACTGGGGATTAAATACACAGAATGACGAGAGAATTGGCAATGACTTATTAAGAGACAACGAGAACAGGAACAGGAACAGGAACAACCAAATAAGGGCACATGAGGGAAAACTGGGTCACGGGGAGCACATGAGGAGCAAAACAAAACAAAAGACAGTCCAATCCTGACATTTCGCCCCCCTCTTGGAAGGCGCGTCCTCGCGCTGTAGAACCAACAGATGGAGGGATGGGTGGGAAATCTCAGGGGAATTCATGACCACTTCCATGAACACTGATGTATCCCTAGAGTGAAGCTATACTATATCACATCAGACTTGTATCAGATTTGTGACTGCTTACAAAAGTACTTTCTCACAGTAGATTATACACTGAACATTAATAATGTGAACTCATATGAAATTGCCAATAACATGTAGCACTTCTCTGAACTAAGATATTTTATTTTGAGTCTGTTACTTGTAACATCACAGATAAACATGAAAGTGTTGAACTGAAGATGTCCAAGATTGTTAATAGAACTGTAGAAGACTCATTGTTTGTCTGTGAGCATACCAAAATAAAAGATTTTTGAACAAAGTTTTCCAGAAGATTTATGTATGAAGAGCTTTGATTTAAGCTGAACGTGCTGGTATTAGAGAGTGTTTGTTTTTTGGGTGTGTATGATTGATGATTGCAGTTTACAGGAGATGTTGATTAATAGGCTGATTAGAATGGATTGATGCCAAAAGCCCCTCTCTGAGGGTAATGAATCTCATGTTGAGCTTCTCAAAAATGGTACACTCTCTGATAAACACTTAGTGTTCTTGTGTATTCTCATTTGCATGTTCAGTCTCTAGACTGATAACCAATATTAAGTGCATTAAAAAATGGGAATGATTGCTGCTGGAATTTTTAGGTATGTGGATTTTTCTATAAAGGTGTAGGGGGTTTGGCTGGTTAATGTTGACCAGTTAGCCCCTTGCTGGTACAGTAGACGCTGACATAAAAAGCCTGTTCTCCACTGGTGTCCATTAAAAAAATAAAAATCATGTATTCTTACAAAATCATGTTTTGGCTTTTGATTACACTTTATAACAGATGACTTTGAACCCTTACACATTAAAGACATTTCTGAATAAGAATTTGTCAGAATTGTGGGTGTGGAGAAGCTGGGTCAATTTGAAATCGATCAAAAATGCAGCAAAAGTGATTTCTCAAAGCATAACTGGACTTGCATATCTGAATTTCTCATTGATCACTAGATGCCTATATCACTTTTTAGCAGAAAAAAGAAAAAAAAAAAGTTCAGCCACAAACTTTTCTCAACTTTTGGTTAAATGAGCATAACTTTTGCAAACTGTCTCTACGACTTTGCAATGTAACTTCCCAGACTTGCAGCATTCTCTTACAAAACGAAAACTTCAGTGTTTAAGGTGGTGCTGAAGCAGAGGAGGGTGTTAGAGAGAAAACTGAATTGGCTGCAATAATTGGAAGAATAAGGATCATACAAGCTCATCGGTTCACAAATTACAGGACAGATTGTCAGGACCTGATCATGCAATGAAGTATGTAAATCAGTTTGCACCACATAGTTTCATGACTGAACTTTAAGTTATTTGTGGTCAGCATGTAGGTGATTTTGCTGAACACAGTCTAGCATCCAAAGCAGGTGGTCACCTAGAGTAGATGCAGTGCAATTTTTTATTTTCGTTGTTCATCTGTCTGGTAAGTCAGCTTTTGGCTATTTCTTCTCTGTTTCAGAAAACAATGGCATTCAGACTCGCTATAGTTAAAGGGCCATGAAAACCCAGACTACTTTTTCTGAGATTTTAGCAGAGGTGTTTGCGTTGCACATCATAGAAGACAATGTTAGCATCCGATCATTTTAACTGTTGGAGAAAACTGGTTAATTTTAAGCTTCTTTACACTATTTTCATCTTCTGGTTTTAAAATCTACATCGTGTTTTACAAATTGTGACGTGGCAAAGGACAATAGTACATCGATGACGTGTCGGTGTCTATTAAATTATTCAATAGACTGCGTGTTCTTATCCTATGAGAAGACGCTTCGCTTAATTATTCACAACAGCATGTGTTGATTTGCTATGACAGATGCTTCAGACAGTGAGATGACATTGCACACATTAACTGAGAGAAACATTCATGGATCGGAGGAGACTTCGGCACAAACGCGATTAATTCACTTAGTGAGTGTAACCGTTTTTACAGCTCCGTGACACAACCCGTCAAAAGGCTTATATAAACGTCGCAAAATAAGCCTTAAAAGTTATCAGAGGTGCAACAGCGCGCTCATATACAGTATATATGTTTTTGATGGAGAGTGCAAATGGCTGTGCATTTATTTGTGTTTTTAACTCAATGGGAGCGAGATTAAACTGTCTGAACATGAAGCTGTGTGTGTTGTCAAAGTCCCTTTAAGGGTATTCTATAGTCTTTGGTGTTGTCAGAAGATTTGGCATATACATTTTCTACAACATGAGGTTGAGTAAATAATGACAGAATTAATTCCTTTAATATGTACCATCATTAGTGACACTTGTTTGAAGTACAGAGTTTTCACTTAATACAATTGATAATTATGACAATCTTTTCTGCATTTAAATTTGAAAAGTATAATGCGAGATTAGAATTGCAGCAGTATTTTAAGTGTTGAACACCAGATAATATGTAGTACTGTTCTGCTTTTCTTGATTTATGCTGAGCAACTTTCCGTTTATTACAACAGTACAATTAACATCCATTCAGCAAATGTGTAAAAGGCTCTTGGAGGATAATAATGAAGAAGCGCTGGTATTATGTATCTCAGCACTTCAGTCAGCTCATATGCTTTAGAAGAGAATTTCACAGTGGCCGAATAACACAGAATCACATGAATTATACAATAACTATGGCAAATGTATCGTATGACCATTTTACCCAGATTCTGACAGGCTAACATGAAAGTAGTCATAGAAGGAGGAATATAGTGCTGTCATGCAATCATTCTTCTTTTACAGCTCTGTCTTTAAACTCTATTTTTATTATGTTCTTGCTTCATGATATCTCATTAGTATTCAAACATAAAATGTTCCTGTTGATTTAATACTGACACAGTATTGACGTACACTGTAATCCCAGAATTTGTATCTAATTAAACAATTCAATTAAAATATACTTAAATATTTAAGTTAGGGTGCATTACTTATAAGATGTATATTCTACTAATTTGTAGACATATTTAATAATAAATAATACATTTAAGTTAAAGGAGACATATTATGCCCCTTTTTACAATATGTAATATAAGTCTCTGATGTCTCCACAATGTGTCTTTGAAGTTTCAGCTCAAAATACCCCACAGACCATTTATTATATCATTTTGAAAATGCCCATTTTGAGTGGAAGCAAAAACACGCTCCCTTTCTCTTTAAATGCAAATGAGCTGCTGCTCCTCGCCCCCTTTTCCAGAATAGAGCTGCGCTATTACATATCGGACCTGCTAAAAAACATTTAATTCTGATTATCATGTTGACATATGGCTCCAGGAAAAGATAGAGTGTGTTATATGATGATTAAGTATGCTGATGAAGTAGTGCTTAAAGCAGTATTGGATCTGTTTAATAAGGTGTGGAAGGAAGGCATGTTGCCAAGGGAATGGAAACATGCTATAATAATCCCTATAGCAAAACCGGGGAAAGACCCAGCAATAGCAGGTAACTACAGACCTATTGCCCTTACATCTAATTTATGTAAATTAATGGAAAGAATGATTGCAAATCGGTTGTACTATATATTAGAAGGGAAACAATTAATAGCATCAAATCAGCTTGGGTTTCGCCCTGGACATTCAACCATGGATGCACTGATAAGGTTAGAAACAGATGTTAAGAAGACACTGGCAATGAAAGAAGTGTAAGTAGCTGTGTATTTCGACATCGAAAAGGCTTATAACATGATGTGGAAGGAAGGATTATTATTAAAGTTACATTGACAATTGGAAGAAAATTGGAATTGGGGGAAGACTTTATAATTGGGTGTTGAGTTTTATGTTTGGTCGGTCTATTCAAGTGAGAGTTGGAAATATTTTATCAAGTATGGTCAATGTGGAAAATGGTACTCCTCAAGGGAGTGTTATTAGTCCTGTAGCAAATTAGCTCAAAAGGGAAATGTATATAAATAATTACAGTTAATTGATTAATTACAATTATTTATATGAGCTGCCAGTAGTAACTGTAGCAGAATTAAATTGCCATCAACTAATCTGTTCGTCCAGTGAACATTTAGTGTAATTTCATATCAACTCTAAGAAAGGATATGTTCGTGGCCACAGAAAACAACCTTTTTACAGTAGCTTAATAATGCATTAGAGCATGTAGCAAGGATCCAAATTGTAAAGGGATATTAATTTCCAAGGCAGAATCAGAAACTCGTGTAATTGGTTGCACAAGAGTTTTATTGACTAAACACTAACACAAACTAGTCTAACAAACAAACAAACAATCACTGATGGATGAAACCATCAGGAAAACCAGAGAATGAAAGCTATGGAAAGAGTCAGCTAACCACCTGAGTAAAACCATCAGCGCCATTTTAGAACGGGGTCTACAGCTTATACTAAACCTGTTTCGTTTAGTTAAATGTATGATACTTGCATTGCCTTGGCCTGGAATGGATGCAGTCTTGGATGAAAGTCTTGATGGTTTGGAGGTTCGGTGGTGTAGGAGTCGCGATCACCTTCTTCCAGGTTTGAAAAGTGACTCCAAAAAGATGTTATTCTGACTCGGTAGAGTTTTCTCCCAGATGAAGATGATGAAGAGCTAAGAGAGACGTCAGCTGAGAGCCAAGGATCGTCGGTGAATGTAAAGACAAGGCCGAAGCCTGGTGCAGACTTAAGGGTTGCAGAAGCGTTCTAGCTCACATCCTCATCTTCTCAGAATCTAACAGAACCGCAGACTGAAAGGCTATATGTTGGAGCCCACCGGGCACACCAGCTCAGGCTCTCCACACGTTCAGCAATCAGAAGATTTACCAGAAGACTTAGCAGAAGACCTGGGTGGAACTGTGTGTGAGCCCTTTAAGGTCTGAGAAGATTCACGCCTATCAGGAT
>NW_015506061.1:4999-9496 GCF_001515645.1 Sinocyclocheilus grahami | reverse complement strand
CTTTGTCTGAGAGCATGGTAATTTGCATAGGGAACTGGATTGGATGTTGATATGCAAACTATTAAAGATTCTTAGAACACTAATATTCTGCATAGGTATCCACATATAATATAAACACTTATTTAGATCATCAGAAGACAAATTCAAAGAGTCCAAACATGGTATCAGTGGGGTTATATTAACTAGTGATCTATCATAACACACACACAAAACAGTATACAATTCAAAAGACAATATACAAGAACAGTAATGGTATACACAATGTCCTGTGATGTGTGTTCATTCACAGAAAGGTTTTTCTATGAATTAATTAGAGAATAGTCAATTTTTATGGGCATTGTGTGTCTTTCCTAAGGATAAATGAATTGAGCGTTGTTCTGCCCACATTCCTTTGAGCAATAAAACAAGTGATATCAGCATTGGTTGGAACCAGAGGCCTGTTCTGCCTTTCTGAGGTGTTAGATGCATTTCGGGGGAAGGGTCCATAGATCCTCATAGTTGGTTTGTTGATTGAGGGGTGTTACAGAGTATTTGTTAAATATAACTAAAAAAATTGTGTGTCTGATTGGTCCAGACGCTACAGTCCCATTTTATTTAATATCATGATTAATGATAATTTTGATCGAATTAGTCGAGATATTAATAAAGCATTATACGTGGATGATGGAGCATTGTGTAAAAGGGGAAGGAATGTAACTTACGTTGTTCAAAATATTCAAAAAGCAATAGAGAGCGTTGAAAGATGGTCATTAGAACGGGGTTTTAAATGTTACATTTTCTAAATCATGGTGTCAGTTTTTCACTCAGAAGAAGATAGGACCAGTAGTACAGCTGTATATGTATAAGCAGCCACTGGAAAGAGTGATGACATTTAAATATTTAGGTTTATGGATAGATTGTAAATTGACAT
This sequence comes from Sinocyclocheilus grahami, assembly GCF_001515645.1. Classification (NCBI taxonomy): domain Eukaryota; kingdom Metazoa; phylum Chordata; class Actinopteri; order Cypriniformes; family Cyprinidae; genus Sinocyclocheilus; species Sinocyclocheilus grahami. Next base: position 8,586 of record NW_015506061.1, on the reverse strand, counting down.
GGAAAGTACATATAGGTTATATTGAAAAGAAGTGTAATAAAGTACTTAACCTAATGAGGTGTTTAGTAGGACAAGATTGGGGTGCAGATTAACAATCAATGATGGAAATATGCTATGCACTGCTTCGCTCCATATTAGATTATGGATGCATTGTATATGGGTCTGCATCAAAATCATTGCTTAAGAAATTGCATGTTATTCAGTATAGAGCATTAAGATGCATTCTAGGAGCTGCTAAAACAACACCAGTAGCAGTAATGCAGGTAGAGCTCTCAGAAATGCCTTTAAGTTTACGGCGTCAAAAATTATCTATGGTATATTATATTAATTTAAAAGGCCATGATAAGAAGCATCTGGCTCAGAAAGTACTAGAAGAAAGTTGGGAGACTAAACATTTGTCTGGAACAGGATTTGCATGGAGGGCACAGGAATGGGCAAAATAAATTAAAATGGAATTGGAAACATTTGCACCAACTGTATTAATATCAATTAACTTACTTTATTAAGGTAATTACTGATATGCATAATAGTCTAATATGCCTATTTTAATTATGCTTGCAAGGGAATAATTTAACATTGTAATAATTAGGCACATTTTAATTAGTCCGATTATTGTATACACAATGAGATGTACCACTTTTATTCACTTAGAACACTATGAAGTTATTTTTACAATAGTTTTGAAAATCACCATGGAAAAAGGTACAACATTGCTGTTGCTGGGAGAATTACACATTCACATAATTCAAATCAAATAAAATATGTAGTCATATGTAGTCATGGAAAACGAAATTGGATTTGTTTTCTTATCTCTTTACTTTATACTGAATAAATATTTTCAAAACGTCTGTCACTCCATTCAAATCTTTATGTCTTTTACTCTTTCTCACCTCTCAGCAAACGTCACACTACACTGCAGTTCAATTAAGTCAAGGGGAAACTTTTCTAGCACATTGTCAAAGTTTCCTCTGACAGATATTTTCACTTCCTTCTTAACATGATTTCAATCTGCTGAACAGCCATGGAGAAAATGGTGTACCATGCGGTAGAATGAAAATATCTCCGAATTCTCTTTCTAAGCCTACTGTATCATTTAAAAAGTTTCACGTTTCTTGTTATGGAATACATCAGTGAAATTCCCAATTAGTGTAACGCAAACTCTGGACACCTGTGAGGTGCAGTTTAAGGAACTTTAAAGTTTTCTATGGGGACATTGTTTTCGTGAGTTTCGTCGTTCCAAATCACAGGTGGAAAAACACAGGCATTTGATGGACGCACAAAGTCTGGCTGACTTTGATGTAGTGATGTCGCTTAGGTACGGTGGAGCTGCAGTCTCGTGGGAAGTTGTGCTGAAGCTAAACAGGGGGAAATGTGTGTCGAACATGCTCGGCTTTGGACAGTTGACAGCTGGTGGAAATAACAAAACAACCACTTCAATAGGACCCGAGAACATTCCAACACACTTTCCTTCAGATCTGCCATGTTTGCCTTGTTCTGTCTTTGTAGAGTTTGTGTGCTCAGAGCAATTGAGAATGGGGGGGGGGACTGTAAAGGATCCAAGAACCCCAAAGAACAGACTGGGAGTTGGAAGCTTTAGGTGGCCTTGGAGAGGATCAGAGCGAGGAGAAGAAAAAAAAGAACCAGAGGGAACAAATATCATTCGTTTTTTCATCATTTTTAAAAAAAATACTTACTCAGGAGTTAGAGAGATGAAAAAGCAGTTGAAATATTCATTTGTATCCAGTAAAAATGTGGTAGGGAATAACACTGTCCAAGATTTGCGAGGGAAGTGCAAAAAGGTCTATAATACCAGGAGAGTGCTGTCTGTTAGCTTTGCCATTCATCTCAAAGCTCGGCTGCCGCAGGTATTCTGCCATCTGTGCTCATGGGTGTTCAGCTCCAGATAATTCTAGGCACCATCACATCATGTATAAAACATACACTTGTTACATTTATGAAATGTGTGCAGTTTACTGTATATGTTGTCTGCAAACCATTTTAATTTTGCCAGAATACGCAATCTGGTCACACTTTATTTTAAGGTCCAATTCTCGCTATTAACAAACCATTAACTACGAATTTTGCCTCAATAAACTAAATTAAATTTATATCATGACCACGCCTCCTCACACTGGTGCTGAGAGTCTGTTAACGACACCATTTTATCACTGTGTTTGTGATTGTGTGTGAATTCAACGAGCTGTGGATGAGGAGGTGGAAACTTTGTTTAGATAAGTTAGGTGTATGGATGTTATTTTCCGCCATTTACCTTTTTTCGCTCTTTCTTTCCCTTGAGAGATTGTTTGTGATCGGTGAAAATTGCTCTTTGTCTAAACGACGGGACATTTCTCATTCTTTAGTTAGCTAACATTAGCTTTCTCACTTGCGCTTGAACCCCTGACCAGCGACTGCGATTTCTTTCATCTTTTCCTTTTTATCATTATTTTTCAACCGAGGAGCTGTTGTTTGTGAGGAGTGCAAATGTAGTTTTACTCATACAGCAGCCGAGCTTCCAGCGGAGGAGAGAAGACGGTGGCGCTAATATGGCGAATGCAATAATTTAACAACCACGTTTAATTTAGACATGGCTAAAAAAAGTACGTTTAAGTTAATTAATGGTATAAATACAAAAACGGATGAATATACTTCAACTGGGGACCCCCTCGAAATGCGATTGGGCTAGTTTGAGTAGCGATTGGGCGGGTTTTCTTGTGAAAACCTGGCAACACTGCCCCTGTTTCACAGACAAGGCTTAAGGCTGGTCTCAGACTAAAATGCATGTTCAAGCTCTCTTAACTGGAAATACCTTGTACTGACATATCTTAAAATATGTCGGTGCCATTGTCTTGTCTCAAGATGCACACTAGTAAAGTTCTTAAGGCATTTTTATAAAAGCTATGTAAATATCCTAATTTAACTAAGGCCTAGTCCTGGCATAAGCTACACCCTGTCTGTGTAACCATGTCTATGAACCATGTTCAAACATGGACGTTATACAAGAACAGAACTATACCCTTGTTCACATCAGGCATGTACACATTTAAATCACTTTATGCACACAAATGTACACTTATGCCACCTTCACAGCAAAACTCCAGATAAGCTGTATGTCATGTAGGTTAACTGAGACCTGTTCTGAGGATGATCACTTTATTGACTGGCACGCTGCACAAATAAATGTAAACCCTAAAGTCAGATGCCCTTTTAAAGACTGTAAATTTAATGTTTGTTCTTCACAGAAAAGTTGTCAATGACAACAAGCCTGACATCACTCCGAATGGGACTTCAAAGGCCAGCTCTTTTTACAGTAAACCAGGTACGTATAAGTGCATTCATCCCATGTTGTAATTGCCATAATTACAAGATTCCAACTTGAAAGAAGCATTCATGTCCTTCTAGAACTCATTATTACCATCTATAATCTGGGAATTATCCCCAATTATTTCAGAAAATTTTTTTTACTAACCATTTTAATAATTTACTGTTGCTACTTTTCTAGTGATTTTTATGCATAGATAAAAAAAATTCTTAAAAAAAAAACAAATAGAAATAGAAAAGCCTAATTAATTGATTAATTGATTATACAT
>NW_015506061.1:0-2168 GCF_001515645.1 Sinocyclocheilus grahami | reverse complement strand
TGTGCGTGTGCGCTGAAAGGTCTGTCACACCTCCAGCATGGTGAGTGACATCAGAAAATGTTTGCTAACTGTAGGAGCTTTGTCCTCGTCTCACTTCAACATCTGTCTGCTGACACAAACATCAGAGAAAGTCACGCATGTCACTTTAGATCACATCATAACAGAAGTTTTTCTAGTGAGAAATTTGAAGATGGTTTCTCAGACACACTTAAACCATCTAGCTGTAGTGTGACCTTCAAAATCTGGTAGTATTCAGGCTATAAGAAACCGATTTAGCCAAATTACTGTGATATTATATTAGCCAATAATTGTAAAGTTTAACTGAGAGCCTATTTTAAGAGGAAATACACCTCGGGTGCTAAAACCTTCATTATTTTTATTCTTTGTTATTACACATATTCATTCTAAAGCACACCATCATTTTACTGAATACAAAATTGTGTCTCATAAATGCTTCCGCTTAATAAATATTAGTTAATTACACATCCATATAGCCTCGAGCAATGCAACTGTTTTAGCGAAGCCAAATGAAACCAATGCAAAAAACAACTTACAGGAGAACAGTCAAGTGGACAGGATTTAAATGGAGAAATTAATAGCTTATTATTTTCAAAACAAGCTGGAATGTTGCCATTGCTGAGCCGATAACCTTCGCCTTATGGCTTGATCTACTGTCTTCTGTCTCGTACGTCTTCACTGTTGAACGAACATTATGTTAATCTGTGTGTGAAAGAACAGACAGTAAAGTGAAGGACCAGCTGCTCAGGTTTGAAGTCCACTGTGAAATCTTGAAAACTACGCAGTTAGTTATTTTAAAGTTTGAGAGCGTTTGCACAATTGAAAAGTTCCAGTATATCTGTTCTGTAAATCTGACTGAGCCATTGTATTTCCCAAAATGCTAAAGCAGCACTAGCTTCATGTCAGCAGTGCAGGCATCAGTGATTTCTACTCCATTCTTATATTAGATCTCAACCGTCTCAAGTCACATGGTCCATCTATTGAGACTGAGAAGTTTCTTTCACATCAGAAGCACCAGATTCAAACGCATGTTTTTCTCAGGCCTCATCCTCTTGAAATTTGCTATTCAGTGATTTTAATCACTGTCCCACATTTATAAGCACACTGGCTGTTTACACTTACCAACTACATATGTAACATAACCTGCCAAAGTTTGGTAGATATGCTCAATAATGTAAGTTAACAAACAGAAAACCCAACGTGACCTCATTAGTAATTCTAAATACTTGTGTATTGTACATTTTGGAGTCTATGCAAAATGCTGAGTTCAGCAGCCATTTCTCAGTCTTCAGTTTCACATCCTTCAAAAATCATTCAAATATGCTGATTTAATGCTCAACAAACATTATTATAACATTGTTATTATTATAAATGGTAAAAAATGTTGTGCTGCTTGATATTTTTATGGAAAGCATGATAGATTTTTCAGGATTCTTTATTGCATAGAATATTCAAAACAACAGCATTTATATGAAATTCATCTTTTCCATTAGACAAATGAATTGTTTTTGAAATACATATGCTATTTACTGTAAGTAGAAAAGATACTTTGCACTGTAATAATAATGAATTGTGTTATATATATATATATATATATATATATATAAACAACATTAGTGATGTATAAATGTTTATGAATCTTTGTAAGTCCATGTTTATGTTTTAGATGCTTTAAATACATCCATCATGTACATTATTTACTTCCATAACAGTATAGTATACCCATAATGTATATACAAAAATGTACATGCAATTGTCACACACAAATGCCTATGAATACTAATCAGATCAAGCATGGAAATGGGAAACCATGTGGGAGCATCACAATACATAGAATATGCAGATATAGTCTCTAGATTTGCACAAGAAGGAAACCCAGGCTTTTTAACACGCTGCAGAAAAAAGAGAGGAAACAACAGAGCAGCAGTTCTGTGGGTAAAACATCAAGTTTTTGAGAGAGGTGGCTCAAATCACCCATTACCAAGCATGTGTTGAGTCTTGAAGTGGATGGGCAACAGCTGCAGAAGAACACTCCAGGTTTCACACCTGTCAGCTACTAAAAGGAAGATAGGCACATGAGCACCGAAACTAGACAGCTGACGACTAGAAAAACCTTGACTAGGCCAATTCTTGATTTTTGCTGCGACACA
>NW_015506060.1:461661-462984 GCF_001515645.1 Sinocyclocheilus grahami | reverse complement strand
TTCCCCTTTTTAGAGCTAATAAATAATAATAAACGTTACACATGCGATAACTTCATCAACACAAACTATTTTAAATGACCTTTTCCTATTACAATTTCATCAGAAAACCAGCAAAATGCTTAGTTAAAACAAAACAATAATGCATTGGGATGTAAGAAGTATAAATGCTATAAATCACAGAAATGTTCAGGTAAAAAGTCACCTCTTACAGTGCCTAAACACCAATACATTTATACATACATGCATATCTGTCTATCTTTATGAATATATATAAAAGAACCATTGTTTCTCGAGCAGCAGATCAGCATATTATACTGATTTCTGAAGATCATGTGACACTGAAGACTGGAGTAATGATGCTGAAAATACAGCTGCACATCACAGAAATACATTACAGTTTAACAGAGATTCACACAGAAAACAGCTGATTTAAGTTTTAATAATATTTCACTGTTTTTACTGTATTTTTGATCAAATAAACGCAGTTTTGGTAAGCAGAAGACACTTTATCAGATACATAAATCTTCATTATTCCATCGTTTAACTACAGAACAGAAGTGTGACAATGTGCTGTTAATGAAACGACATTTTGTAATCGTAATATTATTGTTAACGTTTCAGTTTTGCATCACATTCATCATACCATTTATCAATAAAATAAATACTAATGTAAAATTATTTGTGCACAACCTAATTAATATTCACAAAGCTTCCCTTTTTTTTGCTTTTGATATCAGTGATGCTAGTGAGTGTAATTTTGCACAAACAATTCACACTAGTCTTGTGTTAACACACGCATTTGTTGTGGTTGTTGTTTTTGTCCTTTTCCAATTGTTAATGTGATTGATTTTCATTATTGTCTTTTATTATCGACATTATTGGACATATGCTGTCGATGCATCTGATAAAACTTTAAGCTTCTCGCATCTTTTCTTTTTCCAAACATCACAGCATCAGATCATAGAGGAAGGATAAAAAAAAGAGAAAAATCTTCATTTAGAATTATTTCAGGATATCAGAAAGTTATCTTTTCTTGTGTTTTGTCAAAGAGAGCGGTTTGATTGGGGTGTCAGGAATGGTGCGATAATGAGCTGTTAAATCTCTCGTAGCGCGGCATCAGAAGTGAGTTCTGTTTGGGAAGTGTGATGTTTTAAAAGATTCATCCAGCACTTTGACTTAATTAGATGTTATCTTTTGAGCAAATGACACTTGAACATAAAGGAGCAGCTGTGCTATAGGTGTGTGTGAGAGTGTGTGTGTGTGTGTGTGTGTGTGTGAGTGAGTGTGTGAGTGTGTGTGAGTGTGTGTGTGTGTGTGTGTGTG
>NW_015506060.1:419732-460672 GCF_001515645.1 Sinocyclocheilus grahami | reverse complement strand
TGAGTGAGTGTGTGTGAGTGAGTGTGTGTGTGTGTGTGTGTGTGTTAGTGAGTGTGTGTTTGTGTGTGAGTTTGTGCTTGTGTGTGTGTGTGTGAGTGTGTGTGTGAGTGAGTGTCAAGTCAAGTCAAGTCACCTTTATTTATATAGCGCTTTTAACAGTGTGTGTGTGTGTGTGTGTGTGTGTGTGTGCGTGTGTGTGATGGTGCAATAGTGCCATCTATAGCTGTACCTGCGTGCAGCACATGTGAAGTTTCTCCTCTGAATAAGGTTCTTCAGAATCAGGGGAATGTCATTTTCTTCAGCATTATTGTCAATAGAAAGGCTGTGTATGTGTGGTGAGGACGTGTCTCAGGCTTTCGTGTGCGGAATGTGAGTGATCCGTGTGATCCTGAGCTGTACTCTTTGGTTCATGGTGTGTTTCTGATATGGCAAAAATATCATGTTGTACAGCCAAACTAATTTCCCTGAATAATCACAAAGCAGCATTAATCTGGGGTGGAAATTAGGGGTGGGCGATATGGCAAAAATATCATATCACAATTTTTTTCAGGAAAAACACAATTTTATCATGATGATTTATCATGACTAATTTCCCTATTTTAAAAACAAAACCTTACAAGGTAACAAAATATAAAATAAAAAACAATGGCAGACATTTAGGCCAGAGTGGGGAAGATAAAAAATAAGTTTCATTATTTTATCATTGTTATTAAAAAAGAACAAAGATACACATTACAAACACACATAATATATAAATAAAACAAACGGTGCTTTATGTTTCAGGTACAGTAGGTGTATGTAGCAGTAGCATTCAAGAAATAGAACACATATAAAAATAAAACACTATACATTGATTCTTATTAAAGCAACTATATTAGAGTCCTTCACTCCAGAGCAGGGAGGGATTTCTCTGTGTTTTGTTGTTTTATTAACATTAAAGGGATAGTTCACCCCAAAAATGAAAATCCTGTCATCATTTACTCACTCTCAAGTTGTTTTAAACCTGAATGAGTTTCTTTCTTCTGTTGAACATAAAAGTTATTTTGAAGAATATTTTTTCAGTCAATGGTGGACCAGCAACCATTTGGTTCCCCACATTTTTCAAAATATCTACCTTTGCGTTCAGCACAAGAAATAAATTAATACATGTTTGTGACAACATGAGAGTGAGTAAATACGGACAGGATTTTAATCGTAGAATGTTGTGATTGTGAATAAGTGTGGTGTGCCGTGAGAGTAACTCTAGGGCTGAGTAACATGTATGTGGCCTTGTACAGTATATTCCTTAATATTAACACTGTACATTGGGCCATTTACGGAGTTTATATTCAGTCTAAATTGAGCTTTTTTTAATTAAAATTTTCTTAAAATGCTTTCTATTTCCCTTTCCGATGTTTTTGTTTACATGGTCCAAGTTTCTCTTACAGGCTTTATCAGTATTTCATAAGAGTGTAATAATGTATCATCCCACAATATATTGCAGTACAAAAGTGCAACAATTGTATCATGCATAGTGATATTATGTATCATTTAAAAGTCACCCCAAAATTTAAGTTTGAAGTTTAATTTCAGCATCAAATACGGTGAACCCAGAACGTCACACATTTGAGCTTCATTGTTTATTAATAAATGAAAAATAAAAAAGTTAGTAAAATATAATATTTCAACCTTTTAATGTCATGTAGCCAGGGACTATTTTAGCACTAATCTTTAACCCAGAATCATCTGAAATGTAACTGATTAGCACAAAACTTGAAATTCATGAACTTTTTTTTTTTGTTGCATTTTTGTCATTTTGCTTTTTCTGTTTTGTTTGGTTTGGTTTAGTTACAGCAATCGCCAGACATAATTCTGACGGGTTTTGAGAATAATAGAGCAGATCAAAAACACAGCTTGTGTGCCAGCAGTCCTTTCAAGATCTGTGAAGAAAACAGTGAAGTTTAATGCCAGAAAACAGAAGACAAATATCGACGGCTCTGTTTGCAGCTCTGCTGAGAGACTGTGTGAAATATAATGATCTGTGAACAACAAATACTGTATGTGCACTGTACTGTATGACTGTATATGCTTGCATTCGCCACAGAAGGACATCAGACAGTAGATAAAACAATACTTACAGTATTCTAATCTTAGCTGATTAATCTTGTCTTCTAATCTAGCTTTCTAATAAACATTTTTATCTCATTGCGAGCTATTAATTCGTAACTCTGGGTTGACATTTTATTTAGACATTTTTTTCCTGAGTTTACACCTTACAATACTTTTTTCTTTGTTTCTGGCATGGAATAAAAATAATAATAAAAGTAATTGCAATTTTTTTGCTTTTTTAATTTTACTTATAAATTTAACCTAATTAATAAATTTAACAATTAATAAATAGTAAATACATTAATTGATAAATTAATAGCTTTAACAATTAATAAATAACTAAATTAAAAAATATATTTAATTAAAATAAATCAATTCTATAGTTTATACCTCGCATTTCTGAATTTTTTTATCAGAATTTTTTAGATAAAAAGTCACAATTACCTTTAATATATTACAGTTCTGTAGTAGAAATACGTTTCCTAAATGTTTAATCTTTCATGTTGAAATTAACATGAACTATAATGAATAAAAACTGATGTTGATACTGTAAAGCATTACGTTCTGCAAGCATTACATCCCTCCTTTCCATTAAACATATTTTAACATTTTTATTCAATAAGCTCACTTTAGAAAATTATTTTTGGCTTTTATTTTACTGTATTTATCCTAACTCAGCTCTTATCATGAAAATAGTCTTCCTTGCTGATATGTGTCCCTGCAGCACAAACGCAGTCTTAAGTCGCTGGGGTATAAAATTATCGACACACACACACACACACACACACAGACACAGTCCCAGTCCCAGATAAAGAGTCTAGCCTAAAGCTCTTGTAATTTGTTTGTATTTTCTGCCTAATGTAGTTTGCTCAATCTAGTTTAGTGCTGATGGAAAGCGATAGGCCTTATCTGGGTTTGCCAAAGGCATGAGCGTCTGACAGCGCTTGAGCGGCGTTCCAGCACTGATGCCGTGTTCATGTCTGAAGTTTGAGCTGCACACACGGCTCGGAGGTCCTCCAGATTCAGTGTTTGAGAGGATAATGTGGACGTACAGGAGACAGATATATTGGGAATGCACCGATATATCAGCTAGTGATCAGTATTGGCTGATAAAAGCACTGTCTGACGTCAGCCGATGGGTTTATAAACAGCCGATCATATCCTGTCAATCAATAAAAGACTGCAACTCATAATGTGTGTAAAGAAAATGTATCTTACGTAGAATTCAGGGATTAAAATGAGAGTCACTTGCTTCATTCCTGAATGATTCAGCCGTTCGAACGAATCAATTGAATGAATGACTCAGTGATAAAATCAGTGACTTGCCGCCACCTGCTGGCGGATTTAGTTTCATTTTTAGCGTATAATTTCAGTTATTTGAATCATATTTCTGTATTCAAAATGTTATATTTAAAACATGAATCTCCATATGAATTTATGAATTTAATTGCACTCATGCCACCTCTGAGCCTCATTAAATGTCTGAAAATGTGTCTACAAGCCACTTTTGTGTTCTTCTGTGCCACCTCTGTAGTACAAATTTAATTATTATTATTAATTTAATATGACTGGTAACTTATTTGTCTTATTCTACTTATTGTTTTAAATAGAAATTTTAAAAAGGAATCATAACATTATCATAAAATCATAAATTTTGGTTATTTTCTGGTTATTTTATCACAAAACTCAGACTATAAATGCTGTTTAATGTGGCGTGACATGAACATGAGTGAACTTCAGAAAGTGTAGAAAGATACAGAACGACTTACCGAAATGTCTCATGTAATAATTTACGGAAAGATGTCAGTAAAAGGGCTTGAGAACAGTATGTCGCTTAACATTGCATTTTTCCGCAGAGAGGTTGTTCACAGTTGGTTAGAGAGCTATAAAAATCTCTAGCGGAAGCTTGCTTACTGTTAATTATGTATGTTTGAATAAATAGAAGAAAAAAAAAACATGTGAAATTGAGTTGAATAAAAACATTTGAGTGTGATTACTACATCTGAAAATAAATAGCAGCTGAATCTGATAGTTTTGGCTCTCTGGTTAATATTTTAATAACGCATCACATGAGAGGGTTCCTCTCAGATCTGTGACTGGCTTTCCTCTCGTTCTTCAGGAGAAGGAGCGTGTTGTGGCCGTGTCTGCCGGGGCCATTCTGTCCGGCTACCGGAGAGTGCGTGTGGAAAATGTGTAAGTGCTCTCTTGCTTCTCCTTTCTCTTTCTCTCACACCTGAAGGACACTGAACAGTCCACATTATGTCATTGAGTGATTTACAAAACAATAAGCCAATATAGCAAAGCCTTGTGTTAAAAAAAAAGAAGCATGTAGGACCACACATCATTTTTTGGTGAATCAATTAATTGATAAATGCTAATGTGATTAGGCTTATTTTTTCCTCTATTCTTCAAACTCAACTTAACGACTAAACCTAAGACTAAGTGTTTGGAGTGAATACATAAAATACACGCTTATAGAACATTATCAAGGTGTGAATTGATCTATCTGTGTTCAAAAACAAAGTTTATGGTCAGGAAGAGTTTTAATGCTTTTGAATGAAGTCTCTTCCGCTCACCAAGGTTGCATTTATTTTGATCAAATATACAGTTAAAATTCTGAAATATTATTACAATGTAAAATATCTGTGTTCTATGTGAATATGTGTTAAACTGTAATGTATTTCTGTGATGCGCAGCTGTATTTTCAGCATCATTCCTCCAGTCTTCAGTGTCACATGATCTTCAGAAATCAGTATAATATGCTGATCTGCTGCTCCAGAAACATTTCTGATTATTATCAATGATGAACACAGTTGTGCTGCACAATATTTTTGTGGAAACTGTGATGCATTTTATTTTGATGAACAGAAAGTTCAAAAGAACTGCATTTACTTAAAATATACATTTTTGTAACATTATAATTGCCTTTACTGTCACTTTTGATCAATTTAATGCGTCCTTGATGAATAAAAGTATTAATTAAAAAAATAAAAAACTTTTAAACAGTTGTGTAATAATCAATGAGATGTCATGCTTTCATGCTCTTGTTTTATGAAAAAATTTAATGCACAATTATATATGTATAGAAGTGTCATTGAATGAAATTGCAAAAATAACGGTTGTTTTCAAACAGGTTTCTTGAACACTCCTCTTGTCTTTCATTGGTCAGTCAAACAGATAGTCCCGCCCCAAACTCATTCTATAGGTTGTTTCAGACTAGGGCTTGGGCGATTTGGCCAAAAAAATAAAATCTCGATTTTTCCAGAACGTTTGACCGATTCTCGAATTGTTTACGATTTTTAACTAGTCAACTTGAAAATGTAACTACAGCATGATTCAAGTAACTTGTTCTTTATTAACCCGCTAGTTAAATTAAATTATATTCCGAGTGCAGCACACATGAAGTTGTCAACATGAAGTAAATGTTAAACAAATCACTTGTTAAATATCTTTGCAGAAAAGATGCATGAACCACAACTATATATTGTACAAACTTGTCTTATACATATTATGTGTCCAGAAATAATACGAGGAAAATGCTTTTAAAAAGGTAATTCAAATTCAAAATGACTGAAGGTATAACACCAGTAGACTAACTATAAACGTTCTGTAAAAACAACAGCAGCTTTCTGTCTGTCACCGTGATGCAAACATGAACTATCAGACATACAGTAGAAGTTCTTTACAGGTTTTCATTCGATTGCGCTGCTTTTCCATTGTTTTTTCTGTGTAAACATGGACGTGTTTGACTGTTGAGCTCACGTCTCATGCATGAAGCGGCTTTCTAAAAACACGGCGCTCAAGTTAAAAGAAGTTCACTCCCATCTCCTTGCATGTGTTTCCTATTCTACTGCCCGCGTCGCATCTTTCTCAACACAAAAGTGCATTCTGTGGGAATCGGGGAAATCGCCCAGCCCTATTTCAGACAGTTGCTCAAACAGACAGTCAGTGTTGTGAAAGCGGCACAGAGTTGCACTCTTTAGGATGTCATGTGTGTTCACTTCGACCCAGCTCAGTCTTGAGCGGAGCGTGTAGCCACACATACCGCTGTCGGTCAGCTATTGTTCCTCCGCCTGGGGTAAATGGTGTAACCCCATCTGTATAGCCGACAGCCCGTGACGACTGTATCGTGCTAATCGGCCTAATCAGCCGAGCTCTGGGTTTGACCTGTGACGCTGGCATTTGTCACATGAGCGCGGCTGTGGCGTTCTGCCAAGCCAGAGAGTGAGCGCTAATTTGTCTTTGAAGCGGTGTCGGAGTGCCGCCCTCTTTTCTCTTCACATCCATCCATATCCTCTTCCACGCCTGCTTGGCTTGCTTTGTATTTCTCTCATTCCTCCACTTGATGCTGTGGCTCTCTCTGCAGGTGTGTGAGACTGCAGCTCCAGCCGCTGGCGTACCTGTGGCGCCGAGACCAGGCCGAGCTGCTCAGAGAGATCATATCCAGTGGCCTCCACGCCGTCGTCATCAAAGTGTCGGCGTACGGTGGGTGACGGGCCATTGAGGGTTTGCAATGACTCGCTGATGTTCAGGTGACGCAGGGCTGAAACTAGTGAGAAACAGAACAAAGGTGATCCTCAGTTAAGTAGGATAAATGATGTGACCATATGGGGGAAATCTCAAAGGATTCTGCTAGGGCTGCACGATATACTGTATGTGACCCTGGAGCACAAACCCAGTCAAAAGGGTCAATTTCTCGAAATTGAGATTTATGCATCTTCTGAAAGCTGAATAAATAATCTTTCCATTGATGTATGGTTTGTTAGGATAGGACCGAATATTTGGCTGAGATACAACTATTTATAAATCTGGAATCTGAGGGTGCAAAAAAATCAAAATCGCCTTTAAAGTTGTTCAAATGAAGTTCTTAGCAATGCATATTACTAAAAAAGAATTAAGTTTTGATATATTTACGGTAGGAAATTTACAAAATATCTTCATGGAACATGATCTTTACTTAATATCTTAATGATTTTTGGCATAAAAGAAAAATCATTCAAGCGATTTTAAACCATTCGAGCGTGAGAAGGCGCAAAATAGAGCTGTTTTCTGTGCGTGCACACGGAGCCACAGATGCACAGGAACACCCAATTCCCTTCACTTCCAAGTCTATTTGTGCCTGAAATGACACTTACGTGTGAAATTATATCAAAATGCATGTCTCTGCAAGTATTCTTGTACACACAGATGCTTATGGCTTAGGTGAAGGTAAGCAGATGTGTCACAGTATACTGGTTCACAGCAGTTTAATGTTCCTGTTGCTTTCTGTGTCATGAATGTTAATCAAACAACAAAACACACAGAGATAAATCACTTTTGTAGCTTTAACGCATTTAAATTTTTTTTATTTCCATATCGCAGAAAAACACAATATCGCAATTTGAGTTTTTTCCCAATATCATGCAGCCCTAGATTCTGCCTTCATCCACAACTATATATCATTGGAATGTCATTGTAATAGTTCTGTTGATTGACAAAGCTCACACATAATAAAACACCACAAATAAAGACAAGTGCTTAAACTTAATTTACACTTTGGTGTTTTTGCAGACTTCAGTGCTGCAGTGCTGAGAAACTGAGAATCGTTTTGTAATAGCATTGATTCTTGAATGATATAATGAATTGAATTCTAAACACAAGAATGATTATTCTTATTTTATTACATTCAGCTTAAACAGCGATTGATAATTGATGGTGTACTTCTGGTATCGATGTGGCGCTGTTGAGGCTCATGCTGCCTGTCTCTGTGAGAGACTTTCATTAAGAAATCACATCAAATGAGCGTACGGCACACATGAAGAATCTCACAGAACAAACATACTGAGGTAACAATTCTAAATGTTTATAATTATTATTATTTATTATTTATATATATATATATATATATACAGTAATTATTTATAACAGGATGTAGTTAAGTAACACACCATGTCACAACATAATTAATAACACCATACCATCATAGTAACATCGCCATTAAACTCACTGTAACATCATTGTACAATTTCTGTAACGTCTCTGTAGCAACATTGTAACATCTCTGCTGTATCACCATAACACCACCACAATATCACTGTAACATCTCCACAACATCACTGTAGGATCTCCTTGATGTCACCATACAACCATAGTAACATCACCATAAAACTCTCTGTAACATCACCATAAACTTAATTGTAACATCATTGTAAAATTGCTGTAACATCTCTGTAACATCACTGTAACATCTCTGCTGTATCACCATAACACCACCAAACAAATCACTGTAACATCTCCACAACATCACTGTAGCATCTTGATGTCACCATACCATTGTAACATCACCATAAAACTCACTGTAACATTGTTGCAACATCGCCAAAAACCTCACATAATTATAAAATCACCATAACATCTCAGTAAAATCTCCGCAACATCAATGTAAAATCCTTAATAACACCATACCATCATAGTAACATCACCGTAAAACTCACTGTAACATCACTATAAACCTAATTGTAACATCACTGTAACACCCCTGCAATATCACTGTAGCATCTCCTTGATGTCACCATGTCACTATAGTAACATCACCATAAAACTCACTGTAACATCACTATAAACCTCATTGTAACATCACTGTAACACCCCTGCAATATCACTGTAGCATCTCCTTGATGTCACCATGTCACTATAGTAACATCACCATAAAACTCACTGTAACATCACTATAAACCTCATTGTAACATCACTGTAACACCCCTGCAATATCACTGTAGCATCTCCTTGATGTCACCATGTCACTATAGTAACATCACCATAAAACTCACTGTAACATCACTATAAACCTCATTGTAACATCACTGTAACACCCCTGCAATATCACTGTAGCATCTCCTTGATGTCACCATGTCACTATAGTAACATCACCATAAAACTCACTGTAACATCACTATAAACCTCATTGTAACATCACTGTAACACCCCTGCAATATCACTGTAGCATCTCCTTGATGTCACCATGTCACTATAGTAACATCACCATAAAACTCACTGTAACATCACTATAAACCTCATTGTAACATCACTGTAACACCCCTGCAATATCACTGTAGCATCTCCTTGATGTCACCATGTCACTATAGTAACATCACCATAAAACTCACTGTAACATCACTATAAACCTCATTGTAACATCACTGTAACACCCCTGCAATATCACTGTAGCATCTCCTTGATGTCACCATGTCACTATAGTAACATCACCATAAAACTCACTGTAACATCACTATAAACCTCATTGTAACATCACTGTAACACCCCTGCAATATCACTGTAGCATCTCCTTGATGTCACCATGTCACTATAGTAACATCACCATAAAACTCACTGTAACATCACTATAAACCTCATTGTAACATCACTGTAACACCCCTGCAATATCACTGTAGCATCTCCTTGATGTCACCATGTCACTATAGTAACATCACCATAAAACTCACTGTAACATTGTTGTAACATCGTCATAAACCTCACATCATTGTAAAATCACCATGACAAATCTGTAAAATCTCTACAACATCACTGTAACATCTCCTTAAATCATCATACATCGCCATAATCTCTGTAGCATCTCGGCAACATCACTACAAAATCTCACAACCCAACTAGATTTATTTAACATTGTCAAATCTGTACAACATCACCGTAACATCTCTGTAGTGCCGTAATATCTCTGTAGGATCACTGTTACATCACTGTAACATAATTGTAACATCACCATAACATCTCTGTGACATCAGTGTAACATCACGTAACACACAGTGGCAAGCAGCAACATGATAAAGACACCTATGTACAATAAGTAGCTACGTTTATTAATAATAACAAACCAGAATACATCGGTATAATTGCTTTTTTCCCCCAAGTAACAGAATGTCGAATTTACGGTTGTCAAGCACTGTCACTACCTGCCACATTATAGAATGTCTAGCATAGACTGTGTATTTTACAGTGGCTTCAAACATGGCTCATCCAATTAGGATTTCGAGTTGCGAAGTATTCGCTTTATAATTATGATATGATAAAACGTACAGCTCCTGTGACCTCTGTGTGGGTGAAGAAAGTTATCAATGGATGAACCATTCTGGCAGTATCTACCCATCATAAAATTATTCATAAAAAAGAGGAATAGCTTTGAGTGTTTCTTTCATCATCATTGTTCCTGTATTTCATTCATGATATTTTGCCACGTCTCGTCCCACTTTCTTTCAGCTGCAAAATGAGCAATGGTAAATGTGACCCTATCTTAACAAACATTTAACTGTATAATTTCCTCTTTTATTCAGCATTTGAGTGCCGTCTACCTGCATCATTTTTAAAGCTGCACGTGAATGTCGAAACACGTGATACACTTTTCAGAAAAAAATTACAAAAATTGTACCTTTAGGGGTATAACAGCTTGCCACTGGGGCAGATAAGGTACAACTATAAGGTACAACTACCCCTAAAAGGTGCATATTAGTATCTTGGAGTAGTAATATGTATCCTTAAGGTACTACTATGAATCTTTTAGGAGTATAAAAAAATGTACCAAGTGTTTCTGAGAGTATGTGTTCATTTTGAAATGATGAATTTGTTTGTGGCTAACACTGATGGACTGGTAACTGAACTGGAGGATATTATATCCCCGTAGCTGTTTTGCATGTAATGTTTATATTCAGTTTTAAAGCTAGAATGATTAGAATATAAATGTGGAGTTGTAAATCTTCTGTCCCTTTCTATTATTTAAAGGGTTTCAGATGAATTGGGATTACTTCCTTTTTTTCTGTCAAAATCCCTTTTTTCCAAATCCCGTCCCGTGTCTTATCTGCGCTCTTCTAAATGTGTTTTTAAGCAGATAATTCGGTGTGTGAATATGAGCGATCACACCGTCTGTGTTTTAAACCCTTCACATGAGCTGCAGGAGACAGAATTACACTCAAGAGGATCTTTGTTTTTTTGTTTGTTGTTGTTGTTGTTTGTTCAGACCGGCACACACCGGATCAGGTGATAGCACAGAGCTATTGTTTCGCTCAGGTCTTTGAGAGCATTGTTCAAAGGATAGATAGCTCACCTTCCAGCTCGAGATGCTGGTTTCATCCATTCTAAAGCTAAAATGTTCCCTAACATGAATCCAATTTTCCTGGCGTTCCTCTCTGAAGGCAGGGATTAAAGGCGAGCTGTCAGTCTGTGCTCCTCAGATCCGGAGAACCGTCACCGCTCTGATGCTCTCAGCGTCTCTCGCCGCTATCTGGAATCTGTGCGCTTTAATTCACCTCTGCGCTCAGTAGCAGATTTGGTTCACATTAAGCATGTAGGCAGGGCATTGGTGCTTTGACTGTTTAATGATGCTGTTTGCGATACTGGAGTCTCATTGATAAGGTGAGGATTGCTCAGATGAGACTAATACTGAGCTTTCTCAAACTTTAGTTCACTCAAGGCTGCAAGGGCCTGGAGGGGCAGTCAGTTTTCGGTTTTATTATTTCTGTAATTATAATCTTGCGTCTAATAATGTAAACATTTTCCAGCCCGAATGACTTGCCTTCTTCTGTGAAACCCAAAAGGAGAATCTTTTAAGAACTTCACTGTTGCTCTTTTCTAAATAATGACAGTGTATTTCACTTATTTTCTTTTTACATTTACATTTACATTTAGTCATTTAGCAGTCTCGGTTAGCTTAACGGCGTACACGTAGCAAGGTATTTATATATATATACACACACACACACACACACACACACACACACAAAGAAAAACAAGTAGATAGAATAGAAAAAATAGAAAGCTAGTATTAGTTTTTTTAAATAAAAAAAGATAAATAGATAAAGTAGAATTAAAATTTAATAGAAAGTGCTAGAGTAAGAGGGTCAAATAAAGATGGAAGAGATGTGTTTTTAGCCGATTCTTAAAGATGGTTAAGGACTCAGCTGCTCGGACTGAGTTGTGCAGGTCATTCCACCAGGAGGGAGCAGTTAATGTAAAAGTCTGTGAAAGGGATTTTGTCCCTCTTTGGGATGGCACAATAATGCATCGTTCACTTGCTTCTTTTTGTGTTCCACAGAAGCAAAAATACATATACATATTTATATATATATATATATATATATATATATATATATAACATTGGATACATTGACATATTAAGGTTAAAGGTTTTTTCCAGAGGGGATGTTGGATTTTCTTTTTCATCACGCTAGAAAAACAATACTTTTTCACCATGTTTTTAGGAATATAATGTTCAATCTAAATCATTGTTAACGGTGTTAAGAATGTTAACAAATCCCTCAGTAAAAGCTTTCAGAATATAGATAGGAATACAACTGTAAAGTTTGGTGTAAGTAAGAGAAAAAACTAAAGACATGGATTGGAATTTAAATGTACTGATGCAAATAGATAAAATGCAATACAATAAACACTTAAATGTGTATTTTGGATGACATGTTATGAAAACAAAATAGAGCAAAATCTCAAAATTTACTACTTTTTGCATGTAGTGCCTTAATGCATCAGACCAAATAAGCATGTAAGGAAAGAAACCCTTCACATCTCTGGCAGTATTGTAAGAACTTGTGACCTAAAAAGAATCTGCTCTAATTTGAAGCTCATGAAATCTAATGCAAAACTTGAAAATCCATTTGTGCCCAGTTCACTGGCTTGGAAGTTGACTGGATTAAATTTCAGTTTTATAGGATAATAATGAGTTAAAGACTTTTTGCAGGCATATCGCTCCTTGGGGCCCTGCTTGGACTCTGCTTGTCTAAAGGGCAGCAAGGATGGACGTGCAGGCAGATGAATGGAGCTTGGACTGGGCTTAGTTGTGTTTAATGTGCCATAAGGGGATGAGGTAATTAGATGTAGGTCAGGTAGTAAAACAGGTGCAGATGAATGAACACCGTGCAGCTCATGTAAATGAGAGCGCATGACTGCGGCTAGTCTTGGCTGTCTGAATATTTTAGGCCAATATGATTGTAGTTGGTCCAGATCTGCTATATTCACTTGGTTTTAGATGTCATTGATGGCACGGAAAGTAAAACAGCTACAATGGCGTTGTGCAATACATTGATAAATACAAGGGCTGTCCAGTGATGAAAATGTTTATTCTAATTAATTACATGACGTGCCGATGAATTAACCAAATTAATTTCAAGTTAACTGCACATCAATTTTGGCTGAGAGATTACCACCAAAAGATCATTTAAAGACATTGTTGTGTTAGATGAGAAAAGCATTGAATAGACACAACACAAAGTAGCTTTGGAAATAAATATTCTGGTTTAGCATTGCATAAATAATGATAATAAATGGTTATTAACCTTTTTTAAATAATAGTGAAATTTGAAATTATTATTTTTTTAAAATTAAATTATACTCTCATTTTGAAAGTAAATGAGTGAGTCATTGAATAATTCATTCAACCGATTCATTCAAATTAATTGGAAATGAAGCAAGTGACTATCAGCAAGTGAGTCACTGAATCATTGACTCACTTGATTCATTCTAAACTACAGATTAATTTAGTAATGAAACACAACTGTGTGTTGCTCAGAGACTCACAATGGTTTTTCATTGTCCTGCATCATGTTTGTCAGCAACTGCATCAATGTAAGATGACTTACAGGTCTGGGCATGGCGGGTGCATTATTTTTTCCATAATTAATCGCAATAAATAAATGCCAAGATAGTAATCATGCTTTTGCCCTGAATCAGGTTCACCATACACTGATTTGCCTCATAGGGAACTAGGGAGTGGAATGAGACACACCCAAAGATATTATACAGCTTTTTTATTTTTTGTATTTGCATATATTCTTCCTGCATCCAAGCTAACAAATTGTGCTGTGCTTCATCCTTTATTTAAAATCAAGACATTAATAAACATATTATAACACAGACTGCCTCTTAGCAGTTTGATATCAATCATTAGAATTTGTTTAAAAGGCATGACTAATTAAAAAGGATATTTAAATAGGATTGAATTTTAATGGTGTTCTCCCTGTTACCTTTGTGTGGGGTTAACATGAGAGGAGAGGAGATTAGATATTCTCACACTAATTATGAGCGGTGTTCCCCAGGGGCGGGTAATTGGGCCGCTCGCGTTCTCATTGATCCCCTGCAGATCAGCGGCATCCGAGTGCAGCTTGCCGCTGAAAATACGCAGTCTAAAGTTCAGCTTTCCCTCAGGGCTTGTGGTTCGGGCCCTTGACCTCTGAGGTTAGGCGGGAAGAACAAGTCTTTCACCACACGGCGGTTCTCTCTACCCCTTGGTAGACTGGAGATGTCTGTACAAGGTTTTGTAGTATTTTGCAGGGGTTGGCTGTTTATGGCACTTTCCACAAATAGGGTACAGATTGATGTTACAGTATATTTTTAAAACCAATATGAATCCTCTGTTCTGTTGCAGCGTTTCCCAATCTAATTTGTGAGGGAACTGTGAGGAGTTTGTGAGCTGATCAAATGCTATTAATTCATTAAATCATAAAAATGAAAAATTAAAATACATAAATATAAAATCAAATCAAAGGAAAATACTTTTAAAGGGGTCATGAACTGCATTTTTTAAAAATTATTTTATCTGGAGCTCTGCGCAATGCGACTAAAGACAGCAGAACCCATTATAATCAGTGATTATAACACTGGATGGATTAACACGACAAATCATTCTATTTCTGACATACTCCAAGTGTTTGTGCTGCTTCTGTCCTGAAAGATAAATGGTTCGGCTGACAAAAACCCCAAAGAATCCCTGATCTACTGAATTTATTTTCATTTGAAGAAAGAGGAGAGTTATGTACAGAAGTAATAAAAGCAGCTAGATGGTGATTTTTAATGATAAATGGTGATTTTTGACCGCCTTGAGTGTATCAGATATTAAATATCACACAGTGTCATCATTTTGTAGAATAGATAGTCAGTTCATTGTACAAAATATTTTCTTCAGTCTTCAGCTGTGGCCCACATTTTGCATGCAGCCCTGTTTAACTGTATGATGGGCCCATATTCAAACAGTAGCTTTCCATCAAATACTGACAATATACAAAATAGATTCATATAGTATGGAAGGCTGGACTAATTATTTTTTTTACACTGGACTATTATTTTACACTAATTGTGGACAGCATTCATTGAGTTCAGTTCAACCAGTGTACTTTATTACTAATGTCTTAGTATCTTTATGCCTTATATTCGCATTTAGCAGATTACAGCTAATAACAAACAAACATTTTATTTCACCTAGCCTGTGTGTCTTTTTCATTGATGCACTAAAATAACTAAAACTAAAACTGAAATAAAATTTGTGGAAAGTATATGGACATAAAAAAAAAAATGAAGTGATCATTGGTTGAAATAGAGCACAACATGGTTGGAAAGCGTATTGCCGTACTCATGGAAAGTTCCTCATGTGTTTGAGTTTGAGTGGATGCGCTGCGTTTGATTATGTTTGTTTGTTGGTTATGTCTGTGTTGCTGATATTGGCAGCATGATTTGATTCCCGTGTTGTGCCAGGAGGGCGGCGCTCAGCGGAGCTGTGGTTTCTGTCGCTGATCAGCTCTTGTGTTGTGTGTCTGGCAGGCCTGGATCCAGACAGGCATTTAGGAAAGTCCCTGGCGGAGATGAAAGCGTATCTGCACGAGGTCAGAGGCACACCAACACTTCTGTCAGAAAGTAAACCACCTTCAGCTGCTTCTGCTTCAGCGTTCAGCTCAAGTGTTTCATTATGACAAGCTGTTTTAACATTTCTTCTGAATCATCGTTATAATGTTCTTTTAGATTTAGTCCATTATTGAAATCAAATGAAATCTTTCATTTGTAAAGGACTTTTTTTTTTGTTGCAAATTGTGTGCGCGAGTGTGTGTGTGTGTGTGTGTGTGTGTGTGTGTGTGTGTGTGTGTGTGTGTGTGTGCGCGAGTATTGTTGTATCAAGTAATTTATTATTTTATTTATTGTCCTATTATTACATTTATTTAGTTAGCAAGTCAGTTAGTTTTTGTCCTGCATAGAGATGAAGTTTTGATGTCTGAACATTAAAGTATGTCACATATGAAGTCAAACTCTTTGATTTGAAATCCAGCGAGCTTGAGTTTCTACTGCTCGTTAGTCTTCACAAAATGAATTGTTTGCAACAAACAATATACTTATTTTGTGTATATAAATGTTTTACGAACCATTTGCATTTATGCATTTGGCAGATGCTTTTATCCAAAGCAACATACACTGCATTCAAGTTCTGCACATATGTATCAGTTCATGCATTCCCTGGGAATCCAACCTTCATATTGGTGTTACTAGCACCCTACTCTAGTTTTTGAGGTAGTTTCCCAAACTTTCGTCAGACGAACGCCTTAGAAGTTAAATATTTACATGAAATACCCTCTAAAATCTCAAGTTAATATTTCAGTAATTTATCAACACGTTTACATGTTTATGGTTCTCTGACATTGGTAATGGTCACATGACATGCAGGTAAACTTAAGAAACATCGAATCTTTTTTTTTTTAGTAAGTGTTTTTTTTGTTATTGTTTTTATTTTTAAATGATTTAAATATTTATAAAGCCCCTGAAGGGACATGATGATGGAAAAATTGTTTCAATACTTTGCATGCTGTAACAAAACTTTTACATTCCCCAGAAAAACTCAGAGTTCGCTCACGAAACGTTTGTGATGTAAATAATATGTGATGGGAGAAAAAACTACTTCAGTGCTTTTGTGAGTGAATGCAAAATATTGTTTAGGAATACAATACTTTTATGAGATCATGCAAAAGCATTGAAAAATTTTTTTCCTCCCATCTCGTATTATTTTCCTTCGCCAGGTCTTCTTAGGGCCTCTGTATCGCTTACCAGAAAAAAATGCACAACTTTGGCCAAAAAATTACAGTGTATTTTGATAATTTTACCATATATTGCTAGTTAAACACATAGACTCTGACATTGCGTTTAAGGCAGTTCACACTTTTAATAAATGTCAACAAGCACTAGAAGTTACAATACAAACATTGATTTCTGAAATTCTTCACTTTGAAGCGTTCAAACCCTCAGGCTTTTATTTTGGCATAAAATTATTAGTGTTGAAAGTGCTGTAAATATCTGTCTGCAAAATTGATGGAAATTATGTGAATGTAAATAAAGTAAAATTTGCTTTTCCAAATGCATGTTAAACTCACAGTGCTTGCAGAGATGAAGTTTATGAGAAGCAGCGTTTATTGTGAAGTGAGCCGCTCTGAGATGCTGAAAACACACTATTATCAGCTGCACGCATGTTAAATGAACAAGATATACAAGATATATCACTATTTCAGTTTTCACTCTTCACTTACTTGTACAGCCCTGTTTCTTTAAAACAATTATTTGGAAACCCTGCTCTACAGGAATGCATTGTTCTCAACATGTCTTCAGCAGCACATTTACTGCAGACTGCAGGGTACGTGACACACTCATTCACAGCCTCTCTGCCAGTCCTCTTCTCTTTTTGTCCCCTCGCGTGGGCGACTTTGACGTCTGCAATATTCACCCGTGCCTGAAAGCAGGCCTGCCTTAACAAACATGTCCAGTCACATTATCCAGTTTGTGCTCAGGTACGCTGGGCTGCAGTGATAGCGGGAGGAAGTCAAGGGAAGGTTATTTGTGTGGATCTGTGTGACTTTGTGTCGAAAGTTTCCTCTAAACACATCTATCACTGTTGCTTTGATGTCCTTAAGAAAGTGGGCGCTGTTCATGCCGATGCACTCCCATATTTCCCCCTCGTGCTCTGCATCTGTGATTTTTCCACAGTTTGTCTCATGCATCAGAAACACAATAGCACATGTTATAATGCGGCATGCACCTGTCATTCTCAGATGTACAGAAGCCCATTTCCGCAGCATGATAAACAAATTAATGCTTTGCTAAATCATAATTATGACATAAGCCATTATGAGATAAAAAAGTCAAGATTATGAGGTACTAAGTCATAAATATGAGGAAAAAAGTCACAATTATGACAAAAATATACAATGTCATAGTATTTAAGAATTTAGACTTTTTATTTTATAATTATGAATTTTGAGATTATGATCTCATAATTATGGCTTAGTATCCCAATTTAGAATTTTTATCTCATAATTATAACTTAGTATCATCATTTCAACTTTATCTCATAATCATGGCTTATCTTAACATCTCATAATTTGTCTTTTGATATCATAAATATAACTTAGTATCATCATTTCAACTTTATCTCATAATTATGGCTTAGTATCTAAATTTTGAACTTAGTATCTCATAATTTCAACTTTATCTCATAATTATGCCAAAGTGTTCCTATATTTCTCCTCTTATGCTCTGACAAGCACCTCTGTGTTCATCACAGTTGTTGCATGCTGCAGGGATGCAGCAGAAATGTTCAACACAACGTGCATGTCATAATGCAGCATGTGAACTGCACTGATTGACATTACAGTAGCCTTTATTCACAATATTAAAGCTATTATGTCAGTATTTACTAATTCCATATGCCTTTCATGACTGACAACCTCCAACAAAAGACAAAAACAACACCATAAATGTACCATAACAGTAGTCTACATGTCTCATGCACTGTATTCCAAGTATTCTGGAGTCATGTGTTATTTTCATGTGAGGAACAGACTGAAATGTAAGATTGAAAATCTTCATTGTAAATGTTCGTTGAAGTGAATCAGACTGATACACAGTTGCTGCTGAATGAGAAGACAGCAGCAGAATTATGTACTTTATAAAGTGCATTTGATTGTTATGATAGCGTTGCATTGTGGGATCTGTCATGTGAAGTTTGAAGACGAGCTGTATGTGTGTTTTGGGTCACGCCGTGTCCACAGTCTCAGCTGCTGGCTCTGTGCAGTGGCGTGTTTGCTTCTGCGTGTGTTCTGCTGTGTGTTGGTGGAGGCTTTGAGGGCATTAAAACACATCGCCCAAGAAGGCAACTCCCGCAGCCATGCGGCCTTCAGCGCGCCCCGCCATGTCCTCACCCCACAGCGCCCGCAGGTCAGCAGGAGCGCAGGGAAATTCCTGCCCCGCTCTGCTAGAGAAGCTCCCACACGCAGCAGTCGAAAGGACTCTCCGTCATGCTGACAGATCCGCGCTGACATCGGCTCTGGAGGAAAGCACTCCGGCCGCGAGAGGACATGAGGGGGGGGGGGGGGGTTTGCCCTGAATTAATGCTGTTCCTCCTCTGCACTCGCTGCACAGACACACTGGAGGATAATTAATTAAATTATCATACGACCAACTGCAGATGACAGCAGGACATTAAAGAGATCTGAAATATTTATTAAAAATGTGCCGTGTCCGGCGTGCTGCAATCAGGTGGTGTGTGTGCGGTTTAAATGGGGTCTTCTTGCTTATCACCACAAATGTTACCGTGAGAAGAACAAATAAGCAAGTGAATTCTTTGCCAAACCCCCTGAGCACAACCCCAATGACAACTGAAAACAGAAATTCATAATTATGATATAAAAAGTAATTATGGAATAAAAAGGGAAGATATGATATATCAATTCATATTTCAAAAAATGTCTTTCATCGTGTCATCAATTTAACACAGGTATCTCAATAAATATGTCTTGGTATCTCATCATTTTGACTTTTTACCTAATGACTTAGTATCTTATAATTTTGACACATATTTCATAATATCACTTGACATCTCATAATTGTGACTTTTTATCTCATAATTATGTCTTAGTATAATTTTGACACTCATTTCATTATAATAACATAGTATCTCATAATTACAACTTCTTATCTCATAATTATGACTTGGCATCATAATTGAGTCTGTTTATCTCATAATTGTGTATGTCACAATTTTGACACTGGCAGGTATCTCATAATTTGAGATAATTTTTTTAACCTAATTGACGTCTCATAGTTATGACTTAGTATCTCATAAATTATGACTTTGTATCTCATGATTTAGTATCTTATAATTTAGACTTTTTTCCCCCTGTTGCTAGAATAATTGTTTTGTACACTGCAATGTATTATAAGACAATAAATAGGTAAAATTTTACAACGGTTTCTTCTCCAATCAATATTTATATGTCCCCGTCCTTTTTTATGTACTGGAAAGTGATAACTATTATCTCATAATTATGACACCTTTTTAAATCTCATCAGTTTTGACTTTTATCTAATAATTATTACATAGTATCATCCCACTTATGTGATAATTATGAATTCATGTTTTTTTTTCGTATGTGGCAGGGATGGGTTTCCATAGTGACATGATCATCATATTAATTTATTTTGTGGAGTATCCGCCTGCAGGTTCACTGATCAAGCGTGTGAGACTCGGTGTGTTTTCAGGGGTGTTTGTGTGTGATTTATTCTCCTGCAGGGCTCCGGAGGGCGGCCTCTGCCTCTCAGTAGATGTCCTTGCCAGAACGCCATTGACAGCATGACAGAAGAGCTGGAATATGCTGATAAAACTCCAGACGTCCAGGGAGGATGTCCATCAAACGCTGAGCGCAGTTGTCAGTCGGAGCCGGGTGAGATGTGTGTGTGTGTGTGTGTGTGTTCTGGTATAAAGCACATCATACTGTCTGCCAGCAGCATAACTATTACTTCACTGTTATTCTTTCAAAACTGTATTGGCTCATCGAACACCAAAACAAAAGAAGTATTGCACTACTATGGTTTTGTTGAGGGTAATGTCAGAAAGTGAATAGAGGAACCATAGAGCTGCAGTGTTTCATGCACCTACCGTATAATTGTGCATCTTTAGAATAGCAAAATAAAAAGACAGACCAAAAGCGCTTGAGTTGTACGGAGCTCATTGACTCTGTTGGGAACGGTCCTGGATAATACCGTGTTTTTGGGAATGAACCATGTGTTTTGGATATTGCCATAGTTAATTCCATGGTGTTTATATGTTATTTAGTATATGTCTGTATTATTTTAATCATTCAGCACCATGATATTGTCCAGGCCAGTGGTCCCTTTTGACTTCAGGGCCAATATTTGAAGGGCCTCTCCCTGTGACGGCTCTGGTTCATCTGCTGTAATGACAACTTACAAAAACTAGGAGTATCCATAAGTAAAATTAGCAGTGAAGAATTGTTAAATAGTTTATTATTATTATTAAATAGTTATTATAATAATTATAATAATAATTGTTTTGTTTTTTTAAAAACAAATACTAATAAAATGAAAAGTTTCAGGATTCCGAATGCTGAATGTTTTCCAGACAGCAGCACATGTTCATGACTATTCAAGCCATTCCTGATATAGTTTTTTGTTTTTTTAGTGTCATTGAGATCCTATTATAATTTTTATTAATATTTTGAATTAGTTTTTATTTTTGAATTTGCTATTTTTATTTTATTTGTAATTTTAAAGTGTTACTGATTTTGTTGTGTTTTGTCATTTTTCTTAGTTTTTGTTTTGTTTATGTATATATGGTTTTCATAGGGTTTTTTTTATTTCAGTATTACTTATTTTAGTATATCAAGATAAACTAAATGAAAATGAAAAACTAGCTGAATTTAAAAAGTTGTATTTTTTTTATTTCAAGGAAAACAAAAATGGTTTTATGGTTTTAGTTAACTAAATATACTGGATAATATATATATATATACATATTTTTTTTAGATCTTAGAAGTCTAAAACGGTATATTCGTTATAAAAATGCCAGTGGAGTTATAATATTGTATTAATTTGCGTAAATTTTTCCAGGTCTTTTCAAATGAATGTTCCTGGTATATCCAGGTTTTCTAAGACCGTGAGAATCCTGGTTCTTCAAAGATGAAAACAGTTGTTGACGGTGAATCAAACACAACAAAGGTCTACTAGTCAGTCAGTGTTTTTAGCAGTGCTGCTGTGATTAGTGTGCTGGCATCGACAGTCTCAGAGGAGCAGCGTCTTTAAATTCACCCCTGACCCCTTGATTGGTTGATTTTGCAATTGTAGTTGATATCAGCTCTCTTTCGCAGTACTCATTGCTCGTTTGTAATGTCAGGCAGTAGATGCTGATGTGTGTGTGTGTGTGTGTGTGTTAAAGGTTGTCTGCCGTCACACTCGTCCAGGAGTTCTTCGGGTTACCAGTGGATATCCGGTCTAACAGCACTTCAGTCCGAACATCCAGACGTCCAGAGCCAAACTCGGCACGTCTTCACACTCCTGCAAAGTAGGAAAATTGCTCTCTTTTCTCTCTTTCTGCGAGATCACAGCATATACGCACACGTTCTGTGTCGTCTCAGAAGTGTTGTGCTGTTTTTACCCTGACGACTGTGAAGAAATAATGAAGAACATCAACCGCTGCTTCTGGCCGCTCGTGTGCAGTTCAGCCCATCAAACGCTGACAGCAAATAGGCCTTTGTTCCAAACACGCTTTCATTTTCCCTCTTGTTGTGCTGGCAAAATGCACTTTTAAGAGGTGAGGCGAGGCTCTTTATTCAGCAGCCGCTCTTTTCTTCACACGGCTCGTTTGGAGGGACTCCATCCGTCACGGCAAGGACAGACACTTCAAATTAAAGCCGGAGAACGAAAGCGCCTCTCTGGCCGTTTCTATCGCTCGCAGAACTTTTAAAGAGAGGCCTGTAAGAGCAAAGAGAAAAATCTTAAGCAAGAGATGAAAAGCATATTTAATGTCTTTCGTCTTGCATCGCCAAACAGCCTTCACAGCGCTGAGACAATATTAAACAAGTTAATATTTAATGAGTGGCTTTCTTGTGCACTGAAACGCAAACGCCTGCGAAGGAAAACAAACTTGACGGCGTGTGATATTCTAATGGGCTGTAGCGCTGCTCTGGCTCCTCCGTTGTGCCGTGTTTTTAACAGACTGTGTTCATGTTGTGCGCTTACGCCGATTTGAGCCTGAGGTGAGAGTGGAGGATCCTTAGAAGTTCAGCCACAAACTTCTCTAATGAGATATGAGCAGCTCTATGTTTGACTGACCGGTGTGTGTGTGTGTGTGTGTGTTGGCAGGGCAGCTGCAGGAGAACAGTCTGCTGATGAAGCACGTGCTTCTGGTTAATCTCTACGTGAGTGACATGGAGAACTTCAGTCTGATCAACTCCGTGTAGTGCACCTACTTCACTCACAATCCTCCAGCCAGGTAATGACGCCTCCGACTGGGATTCACTGCTCACACGATGGGCTTTTAGTGACAACACTTAAAAAAAAAAAAGATGACTGAAAAGAGGAAAAAGTTCTTACTTCACTCCGTCATTTATTTACTTTATAACAGTAAATAAATATCGGTTCTGCATATAGGTTATCGGGCACATAAACATGCAAATAATTGCAGCACACACAGCCCCAGCTAACCAATCACAACACATTTCGTATTTCAGAAGGCGGGCCTTCATTTGAAACAGGAACTATTCGAGCCGTTCTGCTCTGATTAACCCTAACCCTAATCACTGGGGAGAGAGGGGTTGTAATAATGTAAAATATGTGAAAAATAATGTGTTTTTCGAGCAACCTAGTATGAGAGCCTGTTCTAGTACACCCCCAAAACAAAATCAAGACTTTGTAAAAGAGCATAATAGGACCCCTTTAAAAACACAGCAAACAACCAATTTCGAATGCAACAAGGAATCTTCAAATATTATATGCATTCTGACTTTGGTTGCAATTATTTATGAAAAGATTTAATGCATCACAGCATACAATATGAATGCCTTTATAATGCATTATACATAAAGGCTTCAAGTAAAGTGTTACCAATTTTTGTTTTTACACAAGAAAATATTTCAGAGTTTGAAATAACTGTAAAAATGTATATTTTTGGTAAATATGCCAAGGAGTTATAACATTGTATTCATTTTCATATATATTATATATTAAAGCTTGTTTTGCCTTATTTTAAATCATTGTAAGGCCTCTTGGTAGTTTTCTGAGGCCCCAAGTTTGAGAACCACTAATCTAAGCATAGGTCACAAGGTGTGACTAGCAAACAACCAGCTAGCCAATTAGTGTGATCTACTAGTTTATCTTTTTTTTTGTTTTTCTAATTCACCACTGGCAAGAAGGGCTGGAAATAAAACTTGGCTGTCTACGCAGTAAAAACACAAACAATACGTACACAACTTTTCCAGTTGTTGCTGATTTACTGGATATGTGTTATATTTATTTATACTTACAGTTTATGTCTAGAACTAGAAAAATGTATATTTGTTATACTGTTATAACTCATATAATATATGAGTTATAACATTTGATTAATTTCCATAATTGTTCCCGGATCTAAAAATCTCGCTTATAAATCGAGGCTTCCTCATATAGCCAGGTTTCTCAAGACCTTGTGAATCCTGGCTCTTCAAAGACAAAAGCATTGGTTGAAGAGTTGAATTAAAATTAGAAGTATTTAGATTTTAAGTCGTTTCAGCTTATTCTAAAGCTTGTTTTGTCTTCTGTTCAATCATTCATACTGCTGTTTATGTAGTCAAATCCTAATTTTTTTTTAAATTGGTGCTAGATGACGAGAAAACAGAGAAACCGAGCTGTGGCGTGTTTGCCAAAAACTTGACATGTTTTACATCATATGATGGACAAATGCACAGGTAGATCTGAGTGCAGAGACACATTGTTCATTGACACACACGACCGACATTAGAACAATACTAAACACTTAATCATGATTATTTTGCTCAAAAATACAATCACGATAATCATGATTACTGTCATTTGAATTTCTCGTCTTATCAGTGCTTGTAGAGAAAGTGTGTGCGAATGGTTGCCAGGTTGGGAGGATTTAGTAAACCACTGGGCAAAAATGTAAGAAAGCGGTTCTGATTGGGGGATTTAACTCTGATATCTGGCAACCGCAAGCCAATGAAACCCAAAATTGCGCAAATGGCAAATTAATTGTTATAAGATAAATAATCATTGGGCAAATATTGCAGACTATTATGCTCAGTAAAATACGTTGCATTTGAATTTTAGGTGTGCGTTAAGGAGGCAGCCTTATCAGAGGCGCATGAGATGCGATGACGATGCATTATAATGTTTTTGTTAGCCTATCCAGTTGAAGCCACTAGATGCGGCGCTGCTGCGGTGTTCATTACAAATATTGCGGGAAAAGAGAACATCAATGCGGAGAAGATCTTGCTTACATCAAAACTGAAATCAAGCCGTTCACACAGAACACATATTTATCGCATTTTCTAGAGGGACATCTATCACCGCTGCACTCGCGTCTCGCACAAGAGAGCCATATGTTTAGAAAGCCATGCATAATCAATGCAAGTTTAACTTTGATAAAACATATCTCGAGACTTTATGGCGGGGTTTTTTCCCATCCCACTGCAACTCGTGTTTTTAACGAGAAATGTAATCTGTGTGATTGGCTTTCAGCCCTTTGTATTAAACTATGCATACATACATGATGCTGTTTTGTTTATAGTTGTTTAAGAAACTTAATTAATTATAATTGGTTTATAAACATCAATTTAAACATTATCCACTTTTTTCCACAGATAGCCATGTTATCTTATGCTTTGAATAAACGTGCATTAGTAATATTTTGCTCGATGCGCCCTCTTGTGGCCTCAGGAGAGAAGCCAAAAGCTTTTCTTCACCCTAACTGAAATGTATGGTGTTTGTGTCGTGCAGATAGCTACTTCTCCCAGGAATAATCTCTGATTCATGCCTATGTTTCATTTAGAGGAAGGAACAGCTGAAGTTAGCCACAGCACATTTGAGGCATCTTCATTATTGTCGCGTCTCCTTCCCTTTTTTATGCTGCTGCTTTGAGATCAATAGTCACATGCATCACAACATGAGTCGGAGAAACTGTGTTAATTTAGTGACGCTAAGACACTTCTGTAGCTTTGACTCATATTTTGGATTTCGTTTTTATTTTTATATTTCTTTATTTTTTAGGTGTAGTAATTACAATTACTAAGACTTTGCAGTAAAAATTATTGTCATTTATATGAGTTATTTTTTTCTTGATATATCAACTTTTTAAATTAATTTTTATTTCAGTTTTAATTTTAGATATTTTAGTACATCAAGTTAAGCAATTAAAATGAGAAATGTTAATAAAATAAGTTTTAAAAAAATTGTTTAAATTAAAAAATAAAATAAAATAAAACGTTTTTAATATTTAATTTAATTTCAGTTAACATTTATTTCAAATAACTTTTTTATGGTTTTATAGTTTCAGTTAACTATGTTAATCCTGCTGAGAAGACACCATAGAGTTAAAAAAATAAATATATATATCTATATTTAAATATCCTTATTTAATATTCTTAATTAATTGAATATTAATAATTAATTTGTTATATTTAGTTCTGACGTGTCTTTTTAGATGCATATATTTTTATTTATTGAAATTAATTTAATAAAATTAAATTTTAATGTCCAAAACATTAAACAAGAAACATAAATTTTTTAATTGATGGTGAAATTTGGTCCCAAACTAGCTAGACCAGACTGAGTTGGTTAAAATGTAACCTAGGATTTCAAATATACATTTATTTAACAATAATGTATATTGCTAGAAAAGGGTTTAGTATATTAAACTCATATAATAATGCATAATCTGTATAATATTGAATTTAAATGTGATGTTGTGAAGTCGCTGCGTTCACAGAACCTCTTGTGTGTGAAACATTAAAAACGTGTTTCATTATCAGGGAGTGTTCTTCGTCTAATTGCCAGAGCGTGTTGATTCTGTTGTGTAATGTGAAGGATCCTGATCAGATTTGGTTTAGTAAATTCGTTAACCTTTGCGTCTGCGTAGCTTCAGGCCCTGAGCGCCATCGTTTAGATGAAATTAAGCGCTCGCTGTGTTTTCTGTTTCCTCCGTTTCACTCTTGATTAGCTCGCGCGGCGAGGTCACGTTTAGCATAATAGTGCCGTGTCCTTAATGAGGAATTCTGGACGTGTGACAGATTCTCTGCCTTCAGATGCGTCTCGCCCTTCTTCTAGATCACTGGATCCCGTGCTGCTATTTTGATCTTCATGCAAATTGCATTTGATCAAGAAGATTGGAGCATAACAGCTATGATCGCGTGGATTTTACACCTTGCTAATATCACGAGTCTTCCGGCGTAAGCAGCCAAACGTTTTTCCAAGCGAAGGCGGAAAACTCTATTTTCTCTCATAACGGACGATTAAGCTGGCGTGTTGGCAGATGGACGTTATTGACCCTTCATTAACCAAAGTGGTCATTAACAGCAGAGTCGCCGCACACCTTGGTGATTTAATGTTTCCCGCTCCCTAAAATCCCTTCGGAAGAGCGGCAGCAGCTCCAGCTATCGTAATGGAATCCGTAAACAAACAGAAGAGCTGTGTTAAATCACGATCCACACACTACCCTGGGACCTGGCACATGCTGCGCGCTTTAATAATCCAATTTAACATCCGCCTGCATCGTGTAGTCCTGTTAGTCCCAGTTTTGGGAATACGCCCACTCTGTGGGGAGGGTCGCTTTATTCCTCTCGCGGCCTCGCTATTGGATTTGCATTGGGAAAAATCAGAATCCGACGCCCACAATTAGCGTCGAAGAGAGCCTCTGCTGCGGGAACATTGCAATAATCTTCTTAAAGCGGGCTAATCGATTAAAACAATGAGCTGGGGTTCTCCAGCACCCCTGCCTGTAATCTGTGCTCATGAATGAATGTGGAGGGACAGCTGTGTCTGGCGCTCAGATAACGAGCCGTGAATGAACACACTCCTCTGATTAACTGCAGATCTATGAGCTCAGTCCTGTGATTAGAGGCCGGATGCTTTTATATCTGATGCATTCACCGCCGCTCAGAGTTTGGAGTCATTGAAGTATTTCTGCTCAATGAAGTTGCATTTATTTGATAAAAAATACAGTAAAATAACGCAATTTAAAATAGCTCGCCGTTTTTATTAGTTAACATTTTTTTCTTGCTATATCTATATTTTTTATTCATTTTTATTTCAGTTTTAATTTGAGTTATTTTAACACATCAAGTTAAACTAAATTAAAATGAGATTTTTTAAATAGTTATATGAATGAAAAGTTGTATTTTTTTTAAGTTAACATTTTATTTCAAGTAACTTTTTTATGGTTTTGTAGTTTAACTGTAATAACCCTGCCGAGAAGACACTTTAGAGTTAAAAAAATATTAAGATTTAAAAAAAAAAAAAAAAATTTTTTTTACTTTTTTAATTCTGAAGATGCATATACTGTTCTTCATTGAATTTAATTGAGTGTATTTTTTAAATAGTTATATGAATGAAAAGTTGTATTTTTTTTAAGTTAACATTTTATTTCAAGTAACTTTTTTATGGTTTTGTAGTTTAACTGTAATAACCCTGCCGAGAAGACACTTTAGAGTTAAAAAAATATTAAGATTTAAAAAAAATATATATATATATTTTACTTTTTTAATTCTGAAGATGCATATACTGTTCTTCATTGAATTTAATTGAGTGTATTAATATGCTGATTTGCTGCTCAACGAACATTTCTGATTATTATCAATGTTGAAAACAGTCGTGCTGCACAATATTTTTGTGGAAAACGTGATGTATTTTATTTTTCAGGATCCACAGATGAACAGAAAGTTCAAAAGAACAGCATTTATTTGAAAACATATCTTTACTGTCACTTTTGATCAATTTAATGCATCCTTGATGAACACATTTTTTGTTTGACCTTATTTAGTTTCCACAAGAATATTTGGCAACACGACTGTTTTGAACATTGATAATAATCAGAAATGTTTTGCGTGGAAGCCGCTTCATTTAGCAGATGCAGGAGGTGTGTTGTGTCCAGATTAATTAGAGCAGTGAAGTTAGTTAGTTAGTAGCGCAGCTAAATGAGGAGGATCTCCCTTCACCATAAGCTTTTATCTCACCTCGCCCTTGTCATATTTTATGGATTTTTTCATAAACACTGCCTATACTTCATAAATGTCTCAATGTTCTAGTCTATTAAGATTACTTGAGAAGCAGTTGATAAAAGAGGCAGGCAAGCATGAAATAATGCCTCAGTAATATGCAGCGCTGCAGGCGCTCACACAATGCTCGGATGCTATCAGCTCTAATAAAAGAGCCTCGCAGCAATTGAGCTGAAGAAACATGAGCTCTTCTACTGTCCTGCTTCCATCTGCTTCACCAGAGCAGCGTTCACCTTCATCAACAC
Organism: Sinocyclocheilus grahami; assembly: GCF_001515645.1. Lineage (NCBI taxonomy): Eukaryota > Metazoa > Chordata > Actinopteri > Cypriniformes > Cyprinidae > Sinocyclocheilus > Sinocyclocheilus grahami. Next base: position 431,475 of record NW_015506060.1, on the reverse strand, counting down.
CATCATCATCATCATGATATTATTCACCAGATTCAATCGATATCTTAATATTGTCTGTGAATAAAATTAAACACATGCAAAAATGCATCTGAGACTAAATGTTGTTGCAGATACGAGAAGTTTAGTGCTAGTGGAATAGTGCTATAAATCTAGCTACAAATAATCAATGTTTAATTAATGAACATGAGATTTAATAATTTGATATTTATTGAATTGTTTCACATTACTTATATGGATATTATTGTTTTATGTTATATATTTAATAGTTATGTGCAGCAATATAATACAACAGCAGTATTTACTTGCATTGAATCTGAGCTGAACTGAATTGATTGTAATTAGTGATGTAAAACAGTCAGGAATGTGTGAAAAACGAACGACTCGAACATAAGCAGCACTGCGACTGAATCTGTGTCTGAGTATGTGCAGGCCACAGTTAACCCTACAACATTTGAACTGATGTAAAACGCCAGGCATGGACCTATCATTTGGATGAATCAGAGTTCTGAATCGGTTCATTACAATGAATCGGTTCGAAAGAACCGATCTGTTCAAATGAATCAGACTCTGTGTGCAGGTTTGCTGCAGAGGATTAAACGGCCCTAATGGCTAATAATCAGCACAATAAAATCACATGCAATACAATAATATATTGAATACATTTATTTAGATACGCCCATATGAATAAAGTAGTAAGAAAAGAACATGCAAAAATATATAAGATGCTTCAGAGATTTCCAGAGGCCATATTGAAAGAATGAATCTGCAGAAATGAATCAAACGTGATATCTTTTAGTTTGTAATACACAGAAAGTGAATGTGACACCATTCTTCAGGAAATTGGATAATTGGATAAAAACACATCAAAATGTCTTTATATTTCGCTTAAACAAAGTGAAGCATGATTTTAGACCCTTTAGGATTTAGAAACCATTTCATGCTAAATAACCAAAGTGCTAAATAACTAAATAACTCTTTTAAATAATAACTTTACATTTAAAAAAATATTTTCATTGAATATTCTCATTAACCTCATTAGTACGGTAATCTTGCAGGAAAATGTTTGTGATATGCATTCTTTTTATTTAAATAAGAATAAATTAAATAATACCATGATATATGAATAATTTGTTAAATATTTTTTTTTTTTAATTCTGCATAGGATGAGAATTTTTCTTATTAATATAACAGTAATTTTATGGTATAATGTCAGAATATATTAAATAATACCTTGATATATACATATATAATTTGCTATCTAAATATGTAATTATTTTATAATTAATATAATGCAGTAATTTTACAGTAAAATGTTTGTAGTATGTAATGTTATTACGTCTAAATTGGAATAAATTAAATAATGCCAATTTTATATATATATATATATATATATATATATATATATATATATATATATATATATGCAATGTTTTTGCATTTAAATCAGAATACATGAAATAATGGCATGCTATGTAAATGATATCTGATTATGTTGTGCATAGCAGGAGTGTGTGACGGGATCATGCGCTCTAAAATACTGAAAACAACACCGTATCTCGGGAGAAACACAGATTTTGAGTTGCATGCTGCAGATGGAGGATGCACATGTAAAAACTGAATATTAAGTGCTGCATCTGAAGACCAGCGAGCGCTGTCCGGTTTCATCTGGTCCAGAGCCGCGTGACCCGTTACTGTGATGACGAGGGTGTGTTCCTGTACCCGGTGTTTGACGGGACAGACACTGACACGCAGACGAGAGCCGCGGGTCAGAGCTGTCCGAGCTGAACACAGCGGCTCACTGAGATTAACTCGTGTAGTCGTTCATCTCTCATCCAGGGCCTCGTTCATGTTTCAACCGTTCCTCAGATAGATGAGTGTTATAGATGAATAATAGACTTAGCTGCAGCATCTTTACTGTTATGCAGATTCATTATTCATATTTCAGTTTCTGTAGTGTCTGCACGATTCGCACAAAAACATGCCTGCTTCTCAGATTTACAAGAAAAAATGTGTTGTGTTTTGCCAAATGAAGCCTGTTTTAGACCCCTTAAGATTTACATCCCGTTATCTTTTTTCATTTAATTTTCCCAGTTTTATCATTATCATTTTCATGCCAATTCACTGCATGCAAAAAGACCCTCATCGCTGTTTTTTTGTTGTTGTTGTAAATTGTATTATGATTTTCATTAACGATTCCTATTAGATTCGTGTTCATGTAATACAGTAGTTTTTGTAGTAAAATGTTTTTTTTTTTTTACATTTATAAATAATAAATAAACTAATACCATGATATCATAATAATTTGCTTTCTAAATAATATATCATGTTTTTTTATTGCATTACAGAGATTTAGGGGGAAATGTGTTTAATTGTCATAAATGTCACAATGAAAAAAATTCCAATGGTGCTAAAATAGAATTAATTTTCTTTATGGAAACTTAACTTAATGTGCCACATTTAGATCCCGTTTTATCACCGTGACATTATTTTCATGCCAATTAACAGAACAAAATCAATCATCACTATCCTTTATAATTATTTCCATTAAACATTCCTTTTAGATCCTCGTTAATGAAATACAGTAAATATTTTTAATCCATTTTTTTTACATTTAAATCTAAATAAATTAAATAATGCCATGATATAGACATAATTTGCTCAATAATATATATATATATATATTTTTTTTTTCAAATCAGACTATAATAGAATTAATTTTCTTTATTAAAATATATGTGCATGACTTGACGGGTGCCCATGATAATCCATCCACATGCAATTTCACAGACATGTGTAGTATAAAATAATCAAATAAAAGAGGGAAAGGTTAACCTGGACCTGAAGACACTCCAGAACCTCATCTTCTGCAATCAAACTCTGTCTGAGATGCAGTCGTAATCTGAGCTGCATCGTCAAATCCAACACAGACATAACACCCTGTGAACGTAATACGAGTGCTTGATATGTGATGATGAGGTGCTGTGGTGTTTCATGAAGTCATACTGCCCTCTCTTGAGCGGGACCTGAAGCTGCGCCCGTGTGATGAGACTCAGACCTTCACAAACCAGACCAGAGCGCCATCCAGTCACACATCACGCCCCTCGGCCTTCCCTGGCATTAGGCAGATTAGCGGGAGAGCGCATAATGCGGGATGATGGAGTTTGTCATCATTTGCATTGTCCTGGAAAGATGCTGTTTGATCGAGCGGCGCGTGGCGGGGCCTGGCGTGTCCCGCGGGCAGGTCACAGGGTTTTGTGGGATGTGCATCAGTCGAAAAAGCCTCACAACCAATCTGTCACAGACGCAGAGGTCGAGAGCCATGACTTTCCCTCCTCTTCCTCGCTGACAGAACGCTCTCATGTTTAGATATGTGACCCTGCAGCACAAAAGCAGTGTTGCCAGTCACACATCACGCCCCTCGGCCTTCCCTGGCATTAGGCAGATTAGCGGGAGAGCGCATAATGCGGGATGATGGAGTTTGTCATCATTTGCATTGTCCTGGAAAGATGCTGTTTGATCGAGCGGCGCGTGGCGGGGCCTGGCGTGTCCCGCGGGCAGGTCACAGGGTTTTGTGGGATGTGCATCAGTCGAAAAAGCCTCACAACCAATCTGTCACAGACGCAGAGGTCGAGAGCCATGACTTTCCCTCCTCTTCCTCGCTGACAGAACGCTCTCATGTTTAGATTTGTGTCCCTGCAGCACAGAAGCAGTGTTAAGTCGCTGGGAGATATTTGTAGCAATAGCCAACAATACATTGTATGGGTCACAATTATACATTTCTCTTTTATGCCAAAAATCATTAGGATATTAAGTAAAGATTATGTTCCATGAAGATATTTTGTAAATGTCCTACCGTAAATATATCAAAACTTAATGTTTGATTAGTAATATGCATTGCTAAGAACTTCATTTGAACAACTTTAAAGATGATTTTCTCAATATTTAGATTTTTTTGCACCCTCAGATTCCAGCTTTTCAAATAGTTGTATCTCAGCCAAATATTGTCCTCTCCTAACAAACCATACATCAATGAAAAGATTATTATTCAGCTTTCAGATGATGCATACATCTCAATTTCACAAAATTGACCCTTGTGCCTGGTTTTGTGCTCCAGGGTCACATCTGATCAAACGTGTGCTGAGCATGTCTGGTCTCAAACTAATAACATAACAATAACACTCTTAGTGTGGGATTATTTCAATATCATTGACATACTGCTGTAGTTTTTGTTAATATTTTGAATTTTATATTTTCTGAAAATGATAGCTTAATAATTTGCTATCTGAATATATGTTATTTTTTGCTTTACGTGAAATGAGAATGATAAATATTTTGTAATCATTACATTAAAGAGGTTCAAGAGTAAAATGTGTTTAATTGTCATTAAAATGTCACAATGCAAAAACAGTTTAGCGGTCCTAAAATCAAATTAATTTTCTTTATAAAATCGTAAATTAATGTGCCACAATTAGATCTCATTTTATCATTGTGACATTATTTTTATTATACTAATCAAAAAGCAAAAAAAAAAATCACTATATATTTTTTTTGTTGTTGTAAATTGTTTTATTATTTTCATTACAGATTCCTGTTAGATTCTAGTCTAATTTAATACAGGTAAGTATTTGTAATGCAATATTTTAATACATGAATAATACCAATATATAAATAATTTGCTCAAAAATCAGCTTGGTTACCTTAATGAGAATGAGCGCATCTTATCAATACATTACAGAGCTTTTTTGAGAGAGATCGCATTAAAGAGAAATGTTAGAATCTCATGTTTTGGTTTCTGAGCTGCAGGAGAATCAGCACAAGCGTCTCTCATCGGCAGCAAACGAGCTAAACGAGTTCACAAACTAAAGCAAGCCGAATGCCGTCTGCACTCAGCTCTCTGGAATACTTGATCATGATTGGTCGATAGCCACATTCTAGATATACATGCACTACCATTCAGAAGTCTGGGATCGGTATATATTTTTAAATTAAATAAATTAATGCTTTTAATTTTTAATTTAGTATTTATTTAACTTTTAATTGACTATTAGATTCATTTCAATTTAATAATAAATTTATTGTAATTTAGTATTATATCAAGTTAATCTTAATTTTGTAATAAAATACTGATTTTAGTAATATTATTAGTAATATTTAGTATTAAAACTTCCATTTTTAAATACTTTTATAAGGATATGCATAATGTTACAAAAGATTTATATCTCAAATAAATGCTGTTCTGAACTTTCTTATTCCTATTATATATATATATATATTTTTTTTTATTTTTTTTTTATATATATATATGAAATACATTAATACTTTTAATTTTTAATTTAGTATTTATTTAATTTTGTATTAACTATTAAATTAATTTAAATTTAATGTCGTTAATTGTAATTTAAATAAATAAATACATTTCAGTTATTAGTAATATTTAGTATTAAAACTTCCATTTTTAAATACTTTTATAAGGATATTTATAATGTTACAAAAGATTTATGTTTCAAATAAATGCTGTTCTTCTGAACTTTCTGTTCATCTGTGAATCCTGAAAAATAAAATGCATCACAGTTTCCACAAAAATATTGTGCAGCACGACTGTGTTCAACATTGATAATAATCAGAAATGTTTCTCGAGCAGCAGATCAGCATATTATACTGATTTCTGAAGATCATGTGACACTGAAGACTGGAGGAATGATGCTGGAAATACAGCTGCGCATCACAGAAATACATTACAGTTTAACAGAGATTCACATAGAGAACAGATATTTGAAATTGCAAAAATATTTCACAATTTTTACTGTATTTTTCATCAAATAAATGCAGCCTCAGTGAGCAGAAGAGACTCTTACCGACCCCAAACCTTTGACCAGTAGTTTATTTATCTGATCACAGTCTCAGTCATTTCTTCCTTCACTCATATCACACTCACACTTTAAATGTGCACTTGTGATTTTACTCATGTTTTATGTTAAGTCCAGCTCACTAATTAGTTATGGAAATTGGCTGGAATTGTAAAGAGAAACTATTCATCAAAGTTAGGATTGAGCGGCATCATCACACAGGTGTGCATAAAGCGTTGCTCTGGAGCGTCACTATATGTGAGCCGATCCTCAGCGGGATCAATTATGCATGAAGATCCAGTTGGGATGTGCGTGCATTAGCATACCTGATGGTGCGTCCTTGACCGGAGCCACCGAGTTTGACTGTTCGTCAATAGCAGGTCACTTTCCCCGGCGCGGCCCGTCTTCTGGCAGGAGCTCGCATCTTTAAGGTCACCTCCGCTGCCAGCGCTCATAAAACAAACAAACAAGATCCAGGACCTCCGAGATTTCACTCGCAGACCTCCACCAGGAGGAGCGCATACACGCGTGTTTCCTTCAGGCCTCCTGACCTTTCGGCACGTCGTGGGTTTCATGAGAAACAATGTGTTTAAGCCATGAAGTGAAGCTTGAGAATGCATGGAGCCGGGTCTGAAAGTTGCGCTTTCCTGAAGAGTTAAGCGACGTAGTTTGACCCCTATGAATATTAATCGTCTCCCTCGGCTCTATTAAAAATGCATGGGCCGTTGTAGTTGTTGATCAGATTTTGGATGCCCATGCAAATTGGCCTGTCTTCCTTGTCAGCGGCGCGGATGAATAATGTAGTTGTGTTGTATATTCAGGGACACACCATTGACAGTCAATTAACAAGTTTGATTGGTGTGTGAACTCCTCCTTTTGAACTGCTAATTTTATGTAAATAGCATTCCCCAGATCTCCTCCTGGCAGGGTAACCTGAGCGAGCCTCTTAATAATTGATCGCGCCGCACCTGTTTTTTATTTTTAAATATTATAATAGCCGAGAGGTCTGGCTTTTGATATTCAGATGCACAGCTACGGCTCTGTCGCGGGCCGATGCCGGATATGCTGCTGAAGCTCTGATGCTGCTTGATGGCTCATAACTGGAACGCGGTGCTGGTTTGTTGTAGGCCACAGCGCATAGACGGATCCCAAATAACGCTCGCAGGTAAGAAAGAAAAGCTCCAGCTTTCGAAGAAAGGTTCTGATCCTCCGGTCATTTCTGCTGCATGAGAATCAATCAGGCCGGATGTGTTTGGACTAAATATGCACAGACTGTTTGTCTTTAACATGAAATAACAGATGTGAGTTTGGTTTGATATATAGAGCATCAGATGATGCTGGTGATTAATGCAAACTAAAACTAAAACCATAACAAGAACATGTTGTTACTTGAAATAAATGTTAACTGAAATCAATTTTAAAAATACTTCTATTTCAGCTAGTTTCCTTGGCAAAATTTCTCATATTTATTTAGTTTCATTTGATGTATAAAATTAGCTAAATATAAAAATGAATGAAAAACTGTAAAGACATTTAAGAGAAACTAATAAAAGTGACAAAAAAACTAACAAAAACGTAAAAAAATGAAGAACATGTTGTTACTTGAAATAAATGTTAACTGAAATCAATTTTTTAAAATACTTCTATTTCAGCTAGTTTCCTAGGCAAAATTTCTCATATTTATTTAGTTTCATTTGATGTATAAAATTAGCTAAATATAAAAATGAATGAAAAACTGTAAAGACATTCTAGAGAAACTAATAAAAGTGACAAAAAAACTAACAAAAACGTAAAAAAATTTATTTAATTGGAAACATTCCTCAATTTAATCTAGTTTAACATACTAAAAATAAAACTGAAATAAAAATTAACAACAATGATAGACATAAAAAGTCAAAAACACAAGATTGCTAAAACTTAAAAAAGGAAAATATGAAAATAAAAATTAATTGGAAACATTTCTCATTTTCATCTACTTTTAACCTGATGTATTAAAACAACTAAAACATGAAATGAAACTAAACAAACTATATAAAAAGAATTAAAATACAAAATCACAACAAAATGACAAACTAGAATAGAATAGAAAACATAAAAAGAAAACCTCACTGAAAATATGACTAATTTTCATCTAGTTTAACTTGATATTCCAAAACAACTAAAACTGAAATAAAAAACATTTAGAATGACATAAAAAACTCAATACAATTACTTACTAAAACCTGAATGCTTGAAATACGTATAATACTATATGTAACAGATTCAAAGTAAAATGTGAAAAAATGACAAAAACACAAAATGACAAAAACTCGAATATAAGAAGTCAGGCTACTAACAAAAGCTATAATTGTATCTCAGTAAGACTAATATAAGACTGTAATGCACGTCATATGATTACGCAGTGAAAACAGAATGAAGACTAGGGTACGTTCACACTCAGAAAACATAAAAAGAAAACCTCACTGAAAATATGACTAATTTTCATCTAGTTTAACTTGATATTCCAAAACAACTAAAACTGAAATAAAAAACATTTAGAATGACATAAAAAACTCAATACAATTACTTACTAAAACCTGAATGCTTGAAATACGTATAATACTATATGTAACAGATTCAAAGTAAAATGTGAAAAAATGACAAAAACACAAAATGACAAAAACTCGAATATAAGAAGTCAGGCTACTAACAAAAGCTATAATTGTATCTCAGTAAGACTAATATAAGACTGTAATGCACGTCATATGATTACGCAGTGAAAACAGAATGAAGACTAGGGTGCGTTCACACTCGGCATGTTTGGTTAGATTAAAACGAACCCTGGTGCGATTGCTCTGTTAGTGCGGTTCGTCTGAGTAAGTGTGAACGCTGCCATCCGAACCCTGCTGCGCACCAAACAAGCGGACCGAGACCGCAGAAAAGATGGGTCTCGGTCCGCTTCCAAGCGAATTGATTAAAACGAACCCTGGTGCGATTGCTCTGTTAGTGCGGTTCGTCTGAGTAAGTGTGAACGCTGCCATCCGAACCCTGCTGCGCACCAAACAAGCGGACCGAGACCGCAGAAAAGATGGGTCTCGGTCCGCTTCCAAGCGCATAAGCGCACTTAGTCCAGCAGACGGCATTAGATGTGTTCGACTTAAAGCGGTGCTGAGCGGCCGCTTTAAGTCTGACGCACCTTTTGTTTGGGGTGTTCGGTGAGTTCCGTCACGATATATACGTCAACTTGATATTCCAAAACAACTAAAACTGAAATAAAAAACATTTAGAATGACATAAAAAACTCAATACAATTACTTACTAAAACCTGAATGCTTGAAATACGTATAATACTATATGTAACAGATTCAAAGTAAAATGTGAAAAAATGACAAAAACACAAAATGACAAAAACTCGAATATAAGAAGTCAGGCTACTAACAAAAGCTATAATTGTATCTCAGTAAGACTAATATAAGACTGTAATGCACGTCATATGATTACGCAGTGAAAACAGAATGAAGACTAGGGTACGTTCACACTCGGCATGTTTGGTTCGATTAAAACGAACCCTGGTGCGATTGCTCTGTTAGTGCGGTTCGTCTGAGTAAGTGTGAACGCTGCCATCCGAACCCTGCTGCGCACCAAACAAGCGGACCGAGACCGCAGAAAAGATGGGTCTCGGTCCGCTTCCAAGCGAATTCTGGTGCGGTTCGAATTAAATATGAACGCAACACGGACCAAATACTTCTAAACGAACCAAAAACAGGAAGTAATGACAAGATGCGTGATTTGACGACGCGGTGTAACCAAAACAAAATGAGGAGAGGGCAAACGTGGAGCAACGATGAGGTCAAGTGCCTTTTATAATAAAATAAAATATGTACACGCAAGAATAAGCGCACTTAGTCCAGCAGACGGCATTAGATGTGTTCGACTTAAAGTGGTGCTGAGCGGCCGCTTTAAGTCTGACGCACCTTTTGTTTGGGGTGTTCGGTGAGTTCCGTCACGATATATACGTCATTCAAGCCGACCAATCAGGTTGTGAACGTATCACTATGACTTTAGGTTCACTGTCAAAAATGCAAATGTGAACGCCAAGCAGACCAGGACCAAATGTATCATTTTCCTCTTTGGACCGGACCAAATGAACCAAACGAACTGAACTACAAGTGTGAACACACTCTAATCCTGTGTGTGTGTTCAGTAGTGTTTGGAACGGTTCTGAAATGGTCCTTCAGTGACGGCGTCTGCATGCGGTGTCCTGTGGCCAGGGCTTTAGAGGTGCTCTGGTAATCTGGTTAAATGCAGTATCTGTGCATGCATGCTAATTGGCTCGTTTGACAGTGTGTACCAATTGATGGAGTCAGCTGTGACCGCAGCAGAGGTCACGGTCCTGCCGCTCTGGCCTCATGCTAAACACTTTACCAGAGCTTCAATTAACACCTGATCACTGACGGCCCGATTGATCGGTGGAGACCTGACCTCTCCTGCATCTCGGATGGAGCTCAGCTCGTGTATTGTTAGCTGTAGGATTAGGCATCTTCAGAAGAGAGTTCGTCTGTGGATTCTCAGCTAATTATCAGCTTGTAGGAGCTGCACATTTGTGTGCGCTTTCATCGCTGGTGTGAAACGGGAACTCTAGGTGATAAAGTAACAATGAAGGTGTAGCGCGTTAATGAATGCTCTGCTGTTCAAACACAAATGCTTTAATAATGTTAATGAATTGCACCTTTTTTTGATGCAAGGCTCCGACGTTTGGGCGAAACCATCCCTTTTTATTATTCTCTTAAATGGTTAGTGATTTTAAAAGAAAGGGAAAGTCTCAGAAAGTCAAACTAAATCGTAATTTTTAATTGTGCAAATGCTTTATAATAAAATTATGAATGTTATCTAGAATTTATATAAGCTATTCGTTTCTGTTTATCTTTTATGGGTTTTGCAAATTTTGCATTATTATTTTCTTATAATGAACAATATGCTCAAATATTATATAAATGTATAAAATATACAATGGTAGAATACCATTAGCAGGCTGCTTGTCTGGTTTGTAGATATTGGTTAACTTGTATTTCCAATAAAATGCAGAAAGTATTAGTTTGAATATAATGTTGGAATATGTGACACAGATATGTGTTGAATCTGAGAACATGGAACAAGATATTTGATGTTTCTCATTAGTAAGTTGCTTTGGATAAAAGCGTCTGCTAAATAAATGAATGTAAATTTAATGTTGATTCATGCTGTAGAAATTCCCCAAATGTTTGTTTTGCAGGGAAAACATCTTTTGGTAATGGGGTTGCATGCAAAATGTGAGAAATTGTGCAGTATTATTTATTTATTTATTTATTTTACAATAAATTGACAGCCATTTCAAATGATTTATCAGAATTGATCATTTACATTTTTACACACAGACAGTGAATCGAAGAACCTTGCACATCTGAAAAATGCAGGCGTGTAAGAGAACAACTATATGATAAACAGAGCAGATGAAACATGCGGTACGTTTGAATGCAGTGTTTTGGTCATCCAAGAATAAAGCAATAACACACAAATAATAGATAGACCACCCAGAACACCCTACATGACAGTCTATGGATCTGTCTAAGAGACTGCATGGCCTTCAGACTACGCTTTCTCAAGCCAACATGAAGTTTGTCTTGATTCACTTTTTGTAGCAAGCGTATAGTATGGAAGACCATTTCCGCCACTGAATAAAAAAAAAAAAAAGGTAATTGCGACTTATCTCACAATTCTGACTTTTTTTTCTCATAATTCAGAATTTTTTCTCACAATTTGGACTTTTTTTTCACAATTCTGAGAACATATCAGTCTTTCAACCCCCCCCCCTAACCCAAATTGCACTTTAACTTGCAATTGCGAGTTTATATCTCACAATTCTGTGAAAAAAGTCCGAA
>NW_015506060.1:418232-419451 GCF_001515645.1 Sinocyclocheilus grahami | reverse complement strand
GTGTGTGTGTGTGTGTGAGTGTGTGTGTGTGTGTGTGTGTGTGAGAGAGAGAGAGAGTGTGTACAGGTATATATGGTTTATGAGGACACTTCCTGTGTCCCCATAAAACAAAAGGCTTAAAAAACATGCAAAACTTTATTTTATGAAATTCAAAAATTGCCAGCAGCTTCCTGTGAGGGGTAGGTTTAGGGGTAGGGTTGGTGTAGAGCAATAGAATATACGGTCTGTACAGTATAAAAACCATTACGCCTATGGAGAGTCCCTGTAAACAGGGTGCGAACTACGGGGGGGCTAGGGGGAGCTCGGCTCCCCTTAATAAGACATGGGCTTCCCTGAAAATGTGATTTGTGAAATTTTGGGGGGTCTCAAAAAATATTGACAATGTGTTATTCTGACGTGCAATTTCAGTATTGTGTAATGTGATCATCGTGGATTATTATGTGTCAAATTGCAAAAATATAATTTATTCATGCATGATGGCGATTTAAACCTAATTCACTTCAATAAAGATAACTATAGATGCTGTTCTTGTCATGAGCATCAAGGTGTGGGGGCGCTGTGGTGCAAATTCCACTCATGTTTAGTACATGTTAACTCAGGGGCGTAGATTACGCGGGGGACGCGGGGGACGTGTCCCCCCCACTTTTAATATCACGTAAATTAGTCCCCTGCACTTTTTTATGCGAGTGTGTTCGCATAGAGGTTTTGCCGGTATAGCCGGTGTGAATAAATATAGATTTAAATTAAAAGAGACAGGATAGTCTGTGCATAATCTGATGTTTTATTCTGACCCAGAATAAGGCGAGATGAACATTGCAGAGCGCTAAACACTCATGCAGTGTATGTTTCATTCATACTCGAAGCCAGAGGTTGCTCTCATGCAGAAAGTCGTGAACAAAAGCAAAAACAGTTGTTTTCACAGAAAAACAGAAACGTTTGGAAACATGAAGACATTAAACATACGATTGCGACAATATATGGTTTATTTGTGTTTGTCAAGTCATCTCCAGGTCATAAATAAAGTATATGAACAATGCAGTGCTAGCTGACATAGCATGTATTACAGTATAGAAACTATTCTGCCTTATTTTGTGATTACAAAGTGTTTGTAGTATATAAACAAATCATTATTTGTGGTTATTGTCCAGCAGTTATCTGATTTCTAAGCCAATTAAAAGCTAGAAATTAGAGAAAAATTAAAGTTGACTATACACTACGA
>NW_015506060.1:417042-417961 GCF_001515645.1 Sinocyclocheilus grahami | reverse complement strand
TGTGATTTCAAAGCTAAATTTTTAGCATCATTACTCCAGTCACACGATCCTTCAGAAATCACTCTAATATTCTGATTTGCTGCTCAAAAAACATTTATTATTATTATGATGTTGAAAACAGCTGAGCAGAATTATTTCAGGTTTCTTTGATGATAGAAAGTTCAGAAGAACCGCATTTAGGCTATCTGAAATAGAAATCTTTTGTAACATTATATAAATGTCTTTATCATTATCCTTACTAAATAAAAGTGTTCATTTCTATAATTTCTTTTTTTTTTAATAAAAAAATTATACTGACTCTAAGGTAAGCTTTTGAATGGTATAGTGTATAATATTACAAAAGCTTTTTATTTCAGATAAATGCTGATCTTTGGATCTTTCGATTCATCAAAGAATCCTGAAAAAAATTACTCAACTGTTTTAAATATTGATAATAATGATAATAATAATTTAAAAAGGTTTCTTGAGCAGCAAATCAGCATATTATACTGATTTCTGAAGGATGTGACACTGAAGAGATAATTCAGCTTTGATCACAGAAATCATTTTAAAATATATTCAAATAGAAAGCAGTTATTTTAAATAGTAAAAATATTTCACAATATTACTGCTTTTGCTGTACTTTGGATCAAATAAATGCAGGCTTGGTGAGCAGAAGAGACTTCTTTATAAAACATTAAAAATCTTACTGTTCAAAAACTGTTGACTGGTAGGTTATATAGATCAGTGTTTCCCAACCTTTTTTTAGTCGCGGCACCCTTTGGAAATTTTAACAAACTTGTGGCACCCTACAAAATGAATTTTGTCACAATATTTGAATTTCTAACTTCGATATGATAATTTGAAAAGTATAGATATTCGGTACAACAGGGAAGAACTGCAGAATATAATGTCATACAGATATTTTTAATATTATTAA
>NW_015506060.1:410557-416225 GCF_001515645.1 Sinocyclocheilus grahami | reverse complement strand
TGTGTGAGTGTGTGTGTGTGTGTGTGTGTGAGTGTGTGTGTGTGTGTGTGTGTGAGTGTCTGTGTCTGTGTGTTGACGCTGGCTGTCAGCAGTGATGTCTCCTGTGTGCACTCACATTGCTGACATGCTGCTGGATTTGTGCACGATTCCTACAGTATAAAGCATGGAATTTAGCCTAAAAAAGTAGCATTTAACTCTAGTATACATATACAGACCTGTAGAACAACAGGTTACAGACTGAAATTAAATATGCAAACACCAGCCATGAAAATGTCTATGCCATTTCATTCAGTATAGCCTTATTATTAAATTTTAACAAAATCATTCTAAAGACATACATAAGAGCACAAAGTTATCATAGCAATGGTTAACTGAAACTATAACAGCAATATGTATTGTTGCATGAATAATAAACAACATATACTCATATGATGGAAATGCTTTCTTTAGATGAGCGATAAACCAGTCGTCACATTAACCAGTGGCTTCAGCATGCATCCAACAATCAGAGCGCTAGTTAAAGAGATGGAGCTGCTGAAGCAGAAGAAACACGGCCGTGTGCTTCTGACAGAGCGTTCATAATGTCTGTAATGGGGTGTGTGATGGAGTTTGCGGGGTTAATTGGCAGCTGAGCAGATGTGTTGTTTGTGGAGAGCGTTTAACTTCAGATCAATCAAAACAAAACCTGCTCACAACTTTATGAAGTTTTTGAAGAGTGGTGTATCAGCTCTCTCACACAGGCACTGCAATTATTACACTTGCATTTATGCATCTGGCAGACGATGTTATCCAATGCACAATTGCATTCGTTAGTATATGCATTCCCTGGGAATCGAACCCATGACCTTAGCATTTAGATCTAGCTATATTGTGTTTATAGAGTTGTCTAGCACACATATCAGTGCTGCAGTCACACACTCGGGCATGCAAAGCTAATGAGAGCCTGAAATACTGCTGGGGTTTGTGCTGTTAATTCATTTAAATATTGGTCAGTTTTGTTCTATTAAGAAATTTCAACATTGGTTGGTTTTGTTCTCTTAAGAAGCTGTGGCTTTAATTCCTTTAGAAACGAGGATGTTACCAGCTCCTTGTTGAGAAAGATAATGTAGCTCTTGAGCGAATAAGCTATTTAACTGATAAAATTGCGGGGCAGCGCTAAAAAGTTTGTGTTCCTGAATGTCTGTGTGTGCGCGCGCAAAGTGATCTGTGTGAGTGACTGAGCGCGTGTGTGCGCGAGATACAGTGAAGACAGCGCATTAGTTTAGAACTCTTCAAATTTTATTTTTTTTTTATGTAGAAAGTGTTAATTTGTGTGTGTGTGTGAGTGTCTGTGTCTGTGTGTTGACGCTGGCTGTCAGCAGTGATGTCTCCTGTGTGCACTCACATTGCTGACATGCTGCTGGATTTGTGCACGATTCCTACAGTATAAAGCATGGAATTTAGCCTAAAAAAGTAGCATTTAACTCTAG
This sequence comes from Sinocyclocheilus grahami, assembly GCF_001515645.1. Classification (NCBI taxonomy): domain Eukaryota; kingdom Metazoa; phylum Chordata; class Actinopteri; order Cypriniformes; family Cyprinidae; genus Sinocyclocheilus; species Sinocyclocheilus grahami. The sequence goes on along the minus strand of NW_015506060.1, from coordinate 414,756 downwards.
TATACATATCTATACAACAAGTTACAGAATGAAATGAAATATGCAAACTCCAGCCATGAAAGTGTCTATGCTATTTCATTCAGTATTAATTATTATTAAATTTTAACAAAATCATTCTAAAGACATACATAAGAGCACAAAGTTATCATAGCAATGGTTAACTGAAACTATAACAGCAATATGTATTGTTGCATGAATAATAAACAACATATACTCATATGATGGAAATGCTTTCTTTAGATGAGCGATAAACCAGTCGTCACATTAACCAGTGGCTTCAGCATGCATCCAACAATCAGAGCGCTAGTTAAAGAGATGGAGCTGCTGAAGCAGAAGAAACACGGCCGTGTGCTTCTGACAGAGCGTTCATAATGTCTGTAATGGGGTGTGTGATGGAGTTTGCGGGGTTAATTGGCAGCTGAGCAGATGTGTTGTTTGTGGAGAGCGTTTAACTTCAGATCAATCAAAACAAAACCTGCTCACAACTTTATGAAGTTTTTGAAGAGTGGTGTATCAGCTCTCTCACACAGGCACTGCAATTATTACACTTGCATTTATGCATCTGGCAGACGATGTTATCCAATGCACAATTGCATTCGTTAGTATATGCATTCCCTGGGAATCGAACCCATGACCTTAGCATTTAGATCTAGCTATATTGTGTTTATAGAGTTGTCTAGCACACATATCAGTGCTGCAGTCACACACTCGGGCATGCAAAGCTAATGAGAGCCTGAAATACTGCTGGGGTTTGTGCTGTTAATTCATTTAAATATTGGTCAGTTTTGTTCTATTAAGAAATTTCAACATTGGTTGGTTTTGTTCTCTTAAGAGATTCGAATTTTGGTCAGTTTTGTTCTATTAATTAATTTAAATAATGCTCAGAAATGTAAAAAAAAAAAAGGTCAGAAATTTGAATGTCATATGGTTTTGTTCAGTTAAGAAATAACTATTGATCAGTGCATTCATATATATAAATATATTTATATATATATATATTTATAAATATCGATCGGTTTTGTTTTATTAATAAATTAAAATATTGATCAATTTTGTTCTGTCATGACATTCAAATATTTGTTCTGTTATGAAATTAAAATATTGGTCAGAAATGTAAATATTGATCACAGATTTGAAAGTCTGTTGGTCTATTGAGAGAATCTAAATATTGGTCAGTTTTGTTCTGTTCTGTTAAGAAATTAAAATATCGGTTGGTTTTATTCTTTAAAGAAATTTCAGTACTGTTAGGAAATTTAAATATTAGTCAATTTTTTCTATTAAGAAATGTAAATATTGGTCATATTCAGTACTGATCTTTTTTTGAGAGAGAGTTTTTGCTGTCGGTCGGTTTTGTTCAGAGCGAGAGTAAATGATTCTCAAAGAGTATAAATGAAAATATGATTAGGCCTGAAGATGATGAAAAAAAGAAGAGGCCTAAAGAGCAGCTTGGCAGGAGTTCACACTCGATGAGGGGCTGATAATCACACACACTGTAAAAACAATTCTGTAGTTTTTACAAAATAATTTTGGCAGCTGTGGTTGCCAGCATAAGATGAAATGTCTGGTTAGATATTTTACAGTTTTTCCCTGTATATAGTACGGGAACTTACTGTTAAGCTATTAACAGTTTTTTTCCGTAGCGTTTTTACAAAATTTTACAGTTAAAGTTACACTTATTTTTTACAGTGCAGTGTTTCAGTTTAAGATCCCGTCACACTGAAATTGTGCAGTGAGAATCTGCGGATTCACCAGCAGACAAATCACTTCAAATAATGCCTGAAAGAAAGCTAAACGAGTTAGAAATCAAGATGAGGAAATCACGTTTCTGGCTTTGATTTGTTTCATCAACAACTGTCATTTTGATCAGGTTAAAAGTTTGATTTCTGGAAATTAATACAATCTTAAAAGGTCTTAGACCTTTCTATAATGAATATATATTTTTCTAGTTATGTCAAGTTCTATTAAAATATGATTGTGAAGAAATTTCTTATTTTATTATGAATTTTTAATTTAATTTACATGTATTTTATGCAAGTATTTTAATGTATTGCTAATTATTTGACTATATTTTATATTATTTTATTTAATACATACATTATATAATATATAATGGTGAAAACAGTTGTGCTGCTTCTTATTTTGTGGAAACTGTGACACTACATTTAGTAAGATTTATTTTTATTTACAAAGTAGTAGAAATTAATACTTTTATTCATCAAGGCTGCATTAAATTGATCAAAAGTGACAGTAAAGACATTTATAACGTTACAAAATATTTATATCTCAAATAAATACTGTTCTTCTGAACTTTCTGTTCATCTGTGAATCCTGAAAAATAAAATGCATCACAGTTTCCACAAAAATATTGTGCAGCACGACTGTTTTCATCATTGATGATAATCAGAAATGTTTGTTGAGCAGCAGATCAGCATATTATACTGATTTCTGAAGATCATGTGACACTGAAGACTGGAGGAATGATGCTGAAAATACAGCTGCGCATCACAGAAATACATTACAGTTTAACAGAGATTCACAGAGAAAACTGCTGTTTTAAACTGTAATAATATTTCACAATTCTACTGCATTTTTGATCAAATAAATGCAGCCTTGATGAGCAGAATGAGCGTAATTATTGCAATCGTTGGACTGGCAGTGTGGTTTCACACGGGTTTGGTCTTTGGTGATGAGCTGTAGTCTGATTCAGAGTTTTCTGCTGGGTCTGACTCATGAAGGTGGTCCACCGCTGTGTTTCGGGCTGAGAGGCTGGGTATCATGTGCCGAGAGGTTGGCCTCTAAAGCCACTAAACGAGGCCCTCCGGATCCCAGCGCAGCCTTATTACGGCCCCCGAGGGCCATCAACAGCCTCCCGCTCATTACAGCACCTTGCCACTGCTAAGTGCTAATCTTTGGCGTATTAAAGCGCGCTTGTTACAGACGTCTGAGTGAACACTTTACACACTGCTATTGTTTACTCGTGGCCGCGCTGAAAAGTGGTTCGATGTTGATCTGTAATCAGCGGCGGCTGCTTTAATCTGGAGGTAAGTGCAGCGTTCGCCCGTCGGGTCACGAGCAGCAGCCTCTGATTTATTCGCCGTCTGCTCTCGGGTGAATTTCAAAATAAAGTGTATGTAACCCGTCATTATTCTGCTGTGCTGGAGTGGGATGTGAGTGGATGAAAATTGATCCAGCCAATTGAAAAGTGGGTTAAGTGTTTTTGCCCTTATCGACGGCACAACAAAGCGACTGTTGTATGAAACACTCATGTGTCCCCCTTTAACAGATGAGACGATGTTATTTGAGGGCTGTGAGTTTGAGAGGCGATAATGGCCTGCGCGCAGACGCCAGCCCAGAATAAAGATTTTAACTCTGCGGAGGAGGATGATGATGAAGACATTTAAAGCCATCACTGCCGCTCTCCAGTGTGGTGAAATGGTGTAAAATGACCCGTGCGTGTCTTTGTTGTGGTTCATCTCTGCGGTGGCTTTTGCTGGTTTAAGCTGGTTTAACTGGGTTCAGGTGGAAAGCAGCTTGGATGTTTTGTCAGCATGCATCGGCTCCACAAGCCTTCGCTTCGCACTGCTTTGCAACACTTTATACAGGCTTCTGTGGGTCTTAAAGTCTTAATATTCGCCTTTCCACAAAATAAGGCCTAAAAAGGTGTTGGCAGCACTTAAACACATATTTGTTTAGAGCTGTTTAAACGCTGCTTGATCTGTGCAGAGACAGTTAATTACGTCTTGATGGATCATATGTGATGCATGTCACACCCGTCACTGTTCACACGCACTGATTCATTCAAAAGTGATTCGTTCAAAAACACTGATTCACTGAGGACCGAAACACTGCTGTGTTGCTCAGAGATGCACAACAGTTCTGTTAACAGTTCTATTCATTTATTTTTCTTGGCAAAATAGAGAAAAAGACAGATATTAACTTCCGGTTTATTGAACTGTTGTATAAATCAATATCACATTTGCAGTCGTGCTGATATTGGAGAAAAACAGCACTCCTGCTGGTGTGATATTGCTTGAACATATCATATAGAAATATAAGACAAAACTCATGCAGGTGCATTTCTGTCCCCATATACCCGCACACCACACACACCACAGACACACACACACACACACACACACACACACACGCACACCACACACACACACACACGCACACCATACACACACACACACACACAC
>NW_015506060.1:403782-408798 GCF_001515645.1 Sinocyclocheilus grahami | reverse complement strand
ACACACACACACACACACACACACACAGGTTTGTTTTTGTGAAAAGTGGGGACTCTCCATAGGCGTAATGGTTTTTATACTGTACAGACCGTATATTCTATTGCCCTACACCAACCCTACCCCTAAACCTACCCCTCACAGGAGACTTTCTGCTATTTCAGATTTTCAATACACTCCATTCTGTGTGATTTATAAGCGTTTTGAAAAGTGGGGACATGGAGTAATGTCCTGAAAAGTCACCTTCTCCTTGTAATACCTGTCATACCTTTGTCATTATACAAATTTATGTCCTCATTTGTCACAAAAATGTGCGTATACACACACACACACACACACTCACACACTCACACACACACACACACACAGACATTATTCTTGTTTTCTAATAATATTTTGTATAAGGATGTTCTCATCTTTTTTCTTAAGATTGTTGTAAAGACAAAACGTAAGAAGAATTTGAATTACTGAAACAAATCTTCTTAAAAATCACCGAAAAATAACCTCTTAGAGTTAAGAGTAATAGAATAAAATAACCTCTTAGAGTAACCTTCAGCTTGTCTGAAATCCACAAAAGGAAGATGATTAATGACTTTATTGTTTCAAATATAAAACATTACAACAAAACACCAGCTATACGTATATGACAAATATTACTATTACTAGTAATGCAAACATGATTATGGCATGATGTGACTTTTTTGCTGAATTCATAATTCGTTAACGATTCTAGGAAAAACACTCAAATAGGGACCTCGTTTGTAATTTTATAATTACAAACTCATTTTCTGCAGCATACACAGGGAAAAAAAGATGTTCTTAAGAATATATGAGAACATCTTAAGAATTTTTCAAGAATTTCACTTACGAACATTCTTATGAACGTCTTAATTTTTTTTTACAAACATTTTATGACATTTCTTAACGTCTTTAAGCAGATTTTCATGAATCTGGCCCTGCTTGTGGAAAGGTCCCCAGCACTTTCAGCACAGGCTGAAGTTGAACTACACTTCTATAACAGAGTTTCCAGAGCACTAATGATAAGATCATATATTAAGATCATATTAGCAGCCCTGCCGCTCATGCCGAGTGGTTTGCAGTCCGAGTCCGAGTGCTTTCATATTTACACGACGTTTCTTGAGTACAGTTAACTAATTAGAGTTTTAGATAACCTGTTATATTATGTTTAGAAGGCTTATTATATTTTTAGATAACGTATTATAGTTAACTAAAATCATTAAACAAGCATTCTCATTACTTGAAACAAAACAAATGTTAACTGAAATAAAATGCATTTTAAAAATGTAGCTTTAATATTTTCTTCATTATTTCAGTTAAGTTTAACTTGATGTACTGAAATAACTAAAACCATAAAAATATTTTACTTTTGTTACTAAAGTTTTTTTCTATTATTTTTTTTATTTCTGCTGGTTGATGAAATTATATTTTAAAAATAACTAAAACCATAAAAATATTTTACTTTTGTTACTAAAGTTTTTTTCTATTATTTTTTTTATTTCTGCTGGTTGATGAAATTATATTTTAAAAATAACTAAAACCAAAATAAAAATGAACAAACTATATAGATATTTTTTAAGAGTGCTCTGTCTATTTCGGTTTTTAAGTCTAGACTTAAAACGCATCTTTATTCTATGGCCTTTCCTGATTTTGAATGTATGGATTAGTATTGTTATTTTGGATTTTAATTTGTATTTTATTTGATACTTTACTGTATTTTATGATTGTTTTGCGCAGCACTTTGGTCAGTGCAAGCTGAATTTAAATGTGCTCTATAAATAAAATATGCTTACTTTAAAGCCAAAAACCAATGAAAAAACTATCAACAAAATTACTAAAATTTGAAAACAGAAAATATAGAAACACATTCAAACTGCTAATTGATAAAAACTACCTAGACATATTAAAAAAAACACAAATACTTAAATACAAATATATTAGAAATGTGTTCAAATGAATTAAAACCTAACCTAAAATATCAAACTGATTCAAGTTATTAGTAACTACAATAGCATCTCAGGTCGTGATCTGATGTGCTCAAGGTGTTAAAATGAAAGAGAAGGATATTGTTTTATTATATTATCATTCATAAGGCATCTAAATTCGTTGTTTACTCTTGCAGATAATTGTACAGGAGCGAAACTGTAAGCATTTACATGTTTTGACAGACACATTGATTTATGAGTTCCTAACCGCACATTCATCTGAAGCAGCTGATTCCTCATCATCTGGTGTAGTTTCCTGTGTCAGCGTCACATGAGCGCAGAAACCGATGCTGTAGCATATGTTCAGACCTGTTTAAGGAGCTGTCAGTCGTCCTGAGGGCCTCGGAGAGCGCCGAGAGCCGCTTCACGGGTCACAGCCCAACAATATCAGAGGAGAGATGAAGATTCTGCCCTCCAACCCTTCTGCTTGGACGGGACAGTTGAGCGTGAAGACATGCAAGCCTGAATCTCTCTCAGATCTCCTGACGGATGAGTGTTTGGCTTCTGGACATCCGTCTCAGAAAGCGACGGCAGAGGTGTCTGCGCTCTTGAGCGCTTCAGAAATCAAGCGGATGTTTCTCAGATGTTTACATGCACATCAATACAATCCGTTTATTGAAATAACCTGCATGAACAGTTTACATGCAGAACAATAGCCTGGCAACACAAGAGTTATTTCCTATATATTCTGTGTAAAAAAAAAAGGGTTTGCATGTGTGTTTTGAGCATCATATTTGATGCATCAGGCTCATATAGTCTGATATAGAGAATATGGAGGAAAAAACAGCTCAGGTTTATTCAGAGCAAAAATATGAATTTAGGTGCACATTCTGATATTTATATGATGATATTCTGATGCTTGTGATTTTAAATCAGTGAGATGTTTATAACAGCAGAGCAGATACTGACATAAAAATGATCTGAATATCAGTCGTCTCTATATCTGCAGTAATATGTTTCAGTAAGATGAGACTGAAATGCTCCAAACATATAATGCAGTGATTGAGAGCTGAAGAAATAAAGGCTCCTCAGAAGATGTGAGATGTTCTGGAGGCTTGTGAAGATCATTCCTCCGCTGAGGAACAGTGAAAGTAAAGCTTCTGGAAACAAACGCTCCTCAAAAGATCCTGAGGATCAGATTTGAGACTCTAAAACATGATTGATGGAGAATCAAGTGAAGCTGAGCTGCTTCAGTCCAGTAAGTGTTCATCTGGAGATATTACTGCAGTTATTCTGACCTTTACTTGATCAAAATCAGTCAAGATCTGACACGAGAAGCTGGACAGGACTAAAAGCACAGTTTGATCATGTTGATCATTTAGAGACCTTAGAAATGTGCGAATGCAGTAGGCTTTATAGGGTTAACTCCACAGTAAGAGTGCTTTCTATCACATGCACACTTCAGTAAGCAGCACGATGCAGGTTTATATGCCGGGTGAAATCAGAGTAATGGGTAAAACTGGTTTATGCATAAGAAAACAGGTCAACACGTGTTGTCGGCTTATGCATAATCGGTTTATAAATGTGCTCAAGGTCTGAATTTCATCATGAGCTGATGGCAGCAATCACACAGTGGTTAAGCGGTTAATGTAACTGACCCGCGGGCCGTGCGTTAGGAAAACATGACCGTGTCAGAAATCCACTGCAGGAATCAATGTGTCTTTGCTGATGCTGTTCTGTGAAGGCTTCGTTTTCACTTTCTGCTTTTCTGTTTCCATTTAATGAATGTTTAAATCGGCCATGAAGGCAAGTTTTCACTATAGCTAACGTTTAATTGTTCACATTTCAACAGGAGTAGAACTTTGTGCAATTTAAATGCTTACATGCAACTCTGCTTATATTTGAGTGCTTTGATTATTAAATAAATTAGATTAATGAACTAATTAATTACATAGTCTTGGATCTTGACAAAAAACAACAACATGTTGATTTGCATTAAAAGCCACATATTACAGAATTTGTTGATGCCGAGTACAAAAATATCAATAAAACGTTCCATTAAGTACAAAATAAGATTTTTTTATTTTTGTTATTATATGTATCGGCTTTAATGCAGTCGAAATAACAAAAAGTTCAAAATGTATAATTTAACTTAATCTGCAATGGATACTCAATATCAAAAAAACTTTACATAAAAACAAATTTATTAATAAAAAAACCTTTTTTCCACACAATATCTACAGATGCAGCTGAAAACATCAGGCTCAAGTTTGCTTTTCTTCTCTCATTTCTTGACATCAGGGTTAGGCATCAAATAATGTCCTACATGTGAAAATAGGCTGAGAATTGAACAAATAGTCGTAATCTGGATCAGATGAAGACAGGAATAGTGTCTTAAGGCAGTTTTTCTGTTGATAAGGGAAAAAACAAGTCTTCATCTTAGAAATGCTTGTTGAAAGCAAAGCTACGAAATGTATCAGATGAAACCTATGAGAAAGTGTGACAAGCTGCGGAAGAAAAACAGACACTTTTTTTGGAATCAGCAGCCCAAAATAAGTAAGAAACTAGTATTGGATTTCATTCAGCAAATATGATGCAGAACGGTGATATCAAAGTTTGTTTTCAATTTGAAAATTCGGTTACACTTTATTTTAAGGTGTCCTTGTTACAGTGTAATTATACATTTAAAGTCCCCATGAAATCAAAATTAAAGTATCAATATGTTAGTCTTAAGGTTATCTATAAGGCAGTGTGCTCCAAAACAGTGACACAATTCGCATTTAGAAGATATAAGCATTCAAAGCTTGCAGTTCGTCACTTCCGCCAAAATGGCTCAATGATTTTTTTTGACGTCACATCGTACTTCAGCTTCTCATCAAACTTTCTGTCCAATCAAATGCTCTCTAGAAGCCGAAGCCCCGCCCCCTACACTGTAAAATAGATGCTGAAGCCGTGGCTGAAATCGGTCACTTGTCCACAGAATTAGTATGTTCTGTACAGTGAGTGGCACGTAGTGCACTATATAGGGGACAGGGAACGATTCAAACAGTGTAAATATGCTTTCCATTGAGGAAAA